>NW_028301611.1:3636363-3939393 GCF_987345545.1 Pholcus phalangioides
AAGGATCTTACTTCTAGATGAGGGTCGAAGACTCTGGGTAAGACGGGGGACGGGGGGCCCAAGAGAAAAAAAAAATGTAGTTCAAAGGGGGCCACGGGCAAAAAAAGGTTAGGAAACTGCATTTACATATTACATATGTTTCAGTTTTGAAAAGTTCGCATCACATATCGAGAAAGCGTCGTGAACTGGTAGAAGTTTCAGTTCCCCACCAGGTTCACTGAGTCAGCTTCCAGAAAACTGGTCTAAAGCGACACTTACAGCCTCGGTCTGATTTATGCATTGGCAAGTGAGGCATTTTTGCGGGGCTAATAATTAGGGAAGGGCCATTGCCCCCACAAGGGTAGGACTGACAGGACTCCAGCCCGGGACGATTATTATTTTTATTTATTTTTTTTTTTCACGCTATAAATTTACTTTACAGGACCTCGTAGAAAGTCTGGCAAGGGGGGGGGCCTGTAAATTAAATTTATAGCGTGAAAAAAATAATTATAATCGTCCCGGGCTGGAGCCCTGTCAGTCCTACCCCTTGTGGGGGCCATGGCCCTTCCCTAATTATATAGCCCTCACTTGCCAATGCATAAATCAGACCGAGGCTGAAAGTGTCGCTTTAGACCAGCAAACATTCTCTGCAACTTTTCAGGATTAAAGTCTAAGCCCGATTTCTGCATGAGTGAGATGGGGCATTTTGCCAGGGTCCCTTAATTTTTGGCGCATCGAATTCAAACAATAAATCTTTGCTAACCAACCTAGCGTTGTTGAGACTCCGGTTGCACGGGGCCCCAATTTAATGTCAAAGTTGGGCCCTTTGACTACATTGGCTTCCCCGTTAGACGTGCGTAGGAGGCGTTCGTACTCCTGCAAACTCGTCGAAAGATTGCGCATCCCTAGATAATGAAATAAATATTGAATATCATGCGCCCCCCCCCCCTCCATAAGGGAATAGGAAATAGCTCCTGCCCGGAATGATTTTAATTTTTTTCATGCTTCGGATTCACTATATAAGGGCTCGGCAAAGATCCCAGCCTAGAGGGCAGAGCCACAACTAGGGAAGGGCAAGGAGTTTGCTTACCCGTTGTTGGATTACCCCCCCCCCTTCCACGCTAACAAATGCTGAGAAAGCTTGTATACAAACTGCTGGGGGCCATAATTAGGATTTGTGTGTGTAAGGGGGGCAAACATGATTCTGCCGCCGCCCCAATACCTTAAAATTCGATGATTTTCTTGCGCTGTTTTTGTTGCCACTAAAAATTTTTCCGCCCGAGACTGTTGCCCCACTAGTTCCCGCCCTTTCAACTGTGTGGAATAAACCCAGGAGCGTGCGTACTTCTGCTTGGGAAGCGTGCTCGCTCCCAGATATACGTAAAAAAGATTTGTTTGTCTTCAGAAATGCGTAGGAAGTTTGCGTAGTACGTGAAAGAATGAAAATATCTTTAAAAAATCATCGACAAGAGTGTGAGTGGTGGGGGCGAAAAAATCATTTGCCCCTCCCCCCACAAAAATTCTAGTTACAGCCGGTTGGGAGGGCTGTCCGTATGATATTCTGTATTATATGGACATTCTATATAATCTCGGAGATTATTATGCCCATGGCCAACTACCATCCTTTCAGCACCCCCTTCCCACAAGGGTGGGGGCTGAAAGGATTGCAGCCCAAGTGCCCGTAACGATTCTGATCACTTTTGTCTTTTCAAAAAAGAAGGGCTCGTGAAAAATGTGGCCCGGGGGCCGGCAAAAGATTCCAACCTGGTGGCACCGCTGAAGGATGTGGAGGCATGATTGTCCCGTTTTTTTGTTTGACATCATACATGGCTAGTTATGGCTTCGACATGACTATCTAAAGACCCCCCACTTCAATAATGTGAAAGCCGGTCACCGTCATGCAGTATAACAATCAATTAGGATATGGCCCCCCCTACACATATTGAGAAGGTCCCCCTCTTTTTTTGGGTACGGGGGGGGGGGGATAAGTGATGGGCATGACTTTTTTCACACCTCGACCCCCGCCGTAAAGTTCGCCTTGAACTTTACCATTGAAACGATCTTTTCTTGAAGAAAATAACAAGGGAAAAAAAGCTCCTACTATATACGTATATGAAGGGGGAGAGGTTGTGGGGCCCGTGGTCCGTTTACGTTCCCCCTCCAGAAAAAAAATTGAAAGCAACTTCTTCCCCTCCTTCTTACCTGATAATAAAAATATTTTTTTTTTTTTTTTGTTTCACAAGAAGGAAGCCATTTTGTTCTTGTTTTTTTTCCCCCTCTTGCCTTTATTTAACGCCCTTGTATTATTATTGTAATAATAATAACGACCCATAAACGGCCCTTAAAAGACGGATGTCTCGCTGTCTTGAAATGTCTCAAGAGGTGAGACTCGTTGTCTTATTTCTTTGAAAGAAAACAATAATACATATTGATGTGTAGGCGATGTTTTTCTTAGGCCTCGCCTTATGCTGTTATCTTTACACTCTTTCTCTGATGCCTTTGAAGCCAATGTAGGTTTCGGAAACGGGTCTACACTTACATATCGGAGGCCTCCAATTTTTGGTTTTTTATTACGTTGACCAGATTTTAATGGGACGAAACCGGGACACAATGCCGATTTCGCCAATTTCCTCCAGATGATGCCTATTTTATAGGCATAGTCAGGCCCGTAACTAGGCTGGGGGGAGCAACCGGGGATCCGAACTGAATGCCCCCCCCCCCCCACAAAAAAAAGTACACGTATATTTTGCATAATAATAACCTTTTCAAGAATGTCCAGAGAAAAAGTTTGCCCCGGGGCCCCGAGAAGGCACGCTACGGTTCTGGGCTCACGACCAAATGTTTTGTTCCGGGACACCGCACTGGAACGTCTGGCCAGTCTAGTAATTTAGAAATGAGATATACAGCTTTGACCAGGGCAAGAGAAAATACCATTGCCCTGAGGCCTCCATACCAGACACACTGGAGAAGTACGCAAGTTTTCCCCTACATTCCTAAAAGCATTATTATTTAATACACATTTTTAAGTGTGATAGCCTCCTATGCGCACATTTCTAAACTCGTGTGTTAACCTTCAAAGCATTTCTAAAGGCATTTGAGACTCCTATGCGTTTCTAAAAGCACATGCCAGCTTCCTACGTGTTTCTAGGAGTACGCAAGCCACGTACGCATTTAAAAAAGGTATGCTGGCTTTCTATGCATTTCTAAGTATACGCAAACTACCTACGCGCCCTACTTTGGTTAATATATGTTGTTGTTGTTATCAGTGAATATAGGCCCCACTTGTTTACGTGTAAATTGGGACCTAGTTAGAGAACCAACCATTCCCCGTCCTTAGGAGGTGAGGCTAACAATTCTTCACCATGGGATGAATTTATGCACATTGACTGAACATTATTGCATTCTATGTTTGTATAGGTGCGTTGGAGTATTTTTTTTTTTTTTTTTTTTTTTTTTGTGATAATTATGGTCATTTATAATTAACCATAGCTAACCATAATTATTTTTGTTAGCTATGGCAATCCTAACGATCAAAGGAATCTAAATATCTAGTGATATATAGAGATGTATAGAGATCGACATTTGGACATATAAAGGCTGGCCAAAGCCCGGCGTGACCGAATTTCAGACATTGGCCGGGTCAACTGGGGGCATCATTTCCGAGCTTTAGCAAAACTGGCCACTTGGTTGAGCTTTAGCAGTATATATTGAGCCAAGCAAATATTTGCAGTATGTATGTCAATACATATATATCAATCATAGCGTGAAAACACAAAAAATTATGAGAAGGCAACTCCATTCTCCCGCCTATGCCAATGACACACATTTTTGACAGAACTGGAAGGGGCGACTGCCCTCATTGCCCCCCTTCCTTCAGCCAATGGGTGTACTAAAATCATCATCGTCCACTCCCAGACGTTCAAGTCTATCTCCGCTCACTGCCCCGCTCCAGTATTATTGGGGGGGGGGGGGAACCTGATCCCACCTGTCTTCGCCGATCCGCAAGGATCGAAACGAGCGTGAATTTCAATTTAATTAATCCCTCCGAGGGACACAAGATGGACACCTGGATCCATAAATGACCACCGATCCCCACCTTCGCAAAACATATCAATATCCATCCTATATACCCTCGACTATCCCATAGCTATTACTTACCCATGCTTTGTCCAGTTCTCATACTGGTCAATACTCTCACATAAAAGGAGCATAACCCCTCTATATAAGGTTGTAGCACACAATTTCTATATCGATAGTGGGGAGCTTTCTTTCGGGGCGCCCCCCCCCCTCCCAATCTCCTGCAAACTCTGCCTATTTATTATTATTATTATTCTCCGGGCTTCTTCAAAGGGACCCTTTTCTCGGAAAGTCCAGCGAGAAGGGTTCCTTTTCAGAAATGGGGGATAAAAGACCCTATTGAATGGGGGGGGGGGAAAGGGTATCATAATAAGAAGAAAAGCTATTGAGAAAGGTGTTCGTATTTCAAAAGCAGGGACCTCAAAATCCCCGAGAAGGGGGGAAGGCGATCTCCTATTTATATAAGTTGGGAATCCCTTGAATGGATCAAAGAAACCAGCTGTGGCTGGACCCTTAAAAATTCCTTGCTATAATAATAACGAAAAGGATCTTGTCAATGCCTTATTGTGGTGAGAAAAATGGCGACCGTTTGATGTATTAGAAGGTATTCTTGGGATAGAATTCTCAGAATAAATCCGGTATCTAGGATTATTATTATTCAGTAGGATTGAATGGACATTGGGGTGTGGGGGGAGGATAAGGAATTGCCATTCATAATGAAATAATTGAAGTTTTCTGATGATTCCGAGATATACATAACCAGGGTTGCCGTTGCGCCATATCGAGGGTAAATTTTTCGATTGGCGAGTTCGAATTGGATCGAAATGTAGCAAAATAAGGACCGTCTAATATCGCCAACCTGCTTAGAAATTTCGTTATTTTCTTCCATTTGGCAATTTTTTCTGGATGCAGCAGATTGTTGCAAGTGACTAGAAGCCAGATTCAACCTTCCTAGATTCAACCTCCTTGCGAGTGTCCTTTTGATGATGTCCCCAATTTGGATGCCAATTTGACGCTACTTTTCGTATAATGACTGCCTTTGTCCGCCGATATTGCTGCACGAGGAACGTCTTTTTTTCTATTTCCGCCAACCTGCTTACGAATTTCGTTATTTTCCGATTTGGCTTCTTTCTTTTCCGATTGAACAAATTGTTATAATTGACAAAATGCCAAGGGAATCCCGTAACCTTCTTGCGAGTGTCCTTTTGATGGAATCCTCAATTTACACGCCTTGGCTTCTGTTTTCTCACGTTTGACTGATTTTTTTCCCCATTAATCAATCAGCTAGCAACAAATAGATAATGAAATGTGTTTGGTGAAGAAATATGAAAGACGGAATTCTCTCTCTCTCTCTCTCTCCCTCTCTCCCTCTGCTAATAACGAATGTCTATTCACCAATATCATAAAATAACGATTATCCATTCCGTGATGTCACCAACAGCGACGCAACTAGATGCTTGGTCCGTCGGGGCAAGCATGCATTTTAGCGCCCCCACTTCTTGTTGAAGGCGTGGTTAAAGCAATTCAATTCAATAATTGAATTCACGTGGTTAAAGCAGGGGATCTCAAACTTTTTCCTCTCACAGTGCTCTTACCCCAATCAATGCTTATCCGCGTCTCCCTAGAGCAGCTTAACAAAGAATCTCTTCGAAAAGCCTTTGTCAGGCCACCACTCGAAGGCGCCCCCGACAAAGGTTGGCAACGTGCCACGGCGCACAGTTTGGGAACCCTTGTGTTAAGGGTTGAAATTCGCACCCCATTTGGTCGGGGCCGCCGTGGTACCAGCCCCCCCCCCCCCAGTTTCTGCACTGGTCACCAATCCACTCGTCAATTTAGCTATTCGATGCTCTTTCCACCGTGGCCCACGTCTCCTGAGACGAGCCAGCTTATATCCCCCTAGCGGGGCAGAGCGGGGACCACGTTTGGTCTGGAGCAGCGGTTCTCAACCTTTTTTGACTCGCGGAGCCCTTTTTAGTGGAAAAATTCTATGACGGAGCACCTTAGGCCCATTTCTTAATTATTTATCAAAGTTACTGATTTATTTTTACTGTTTAAAAATATTTATAATTATTATTCTTAATTTTAAGTGGCCGCGGAGCACCTGTTGAGAACCTCTGGTCTGGAGGATTCGATGCGAACAGTTGAGTCCCCACTCGAATCAGAGGCGGTACTTGTTTCTCCTATGTTCAGGGCCCTGGACAAATATGAATTTTTGGGGGCTAATTATATAAAATGTTCTTTAAGGTAGAGATAGGGGTGAGAGATAATACAGTCAGTCAATTCGGGGTCCCGAGAATTTTTGGGTCCTGGGCACGTGCTCCGTTTGCCCATGCGAGAAACAAGCCCTGTCGTGGGGGAGGGGGAACTAGTCAGTGCTTCCCGGATTTTACTAGCAGAACTTTTATCCTTGAATTATCAGGAGGCCCTGAAAAATGTATATGCTTATCGTTGAAAATTCACAGATCTCATTCTTGTCAGGCACACCTCTTTTCTTTAGGCCAGCCGGACCGTCCCTGGGTTGGGCCATGCGGCAAGACGGTGAGGAATACTACATATACTGGATGGAAGGGCTTCAGCCCGGAGGCCCAGAATCACTCTTACCATTTTTTTTTTTTTTTTTTTTGCCTTTTCACACTACAAAATCACTGTAAAGTGGAATGTCTGGGGCTCTCCGCTAAAGATCCTAGCCTAAGGGCTCTGCTGCACGATTTGGGATACATACCTGGGGGCTCCTGGCTGAATCATACTTTTCCCATTATAATTGTGGACCCTCCAAAAATCTTTTATCGGAGGGTCTGGCTCAACGATGGTGGGGGGGGGGGCTGTGTTGGTTAATCTTTTCTCCCATCTGGCTTCAATAATTAGTACCTGTTTAGCCGAATGTTTACGAATTGACAAAAGCTAGCGGAATTCCTACAACGCTACTATCGCCAAAACGTGTAGGGATTTGGCTAGTATTTTCCAGCACTCGGAAGGAAAAAGAAAATGCTTTCTGTCCATATTTCCACAATCGATGAACAGATGATGAACCCTCTTGTTATGGTAAACAGCATAAGATGTTGGGAATGTTGCGCATGCCCGATTCGTGTACATCATTAATCATGTTTCCAAAAAAGAAAAAAAAAAGAAGAATGGAGAGATAACTTCTCTCTCAAATCTCTCCAGGTGTTGCCAAGTTCTAGGTGAGAATCCTTGAAGAAGAAGAAGAAAAAAAAATCACCGCCCACAATCGTGGATGCGAACTCCTACCATATTTATGATGATAAGAAAAATGGATGAGAGAGAGAGAGAAATGTTAGCGCCACCAGTATTGGCGACGCATCTATTTTTTTTTTTTTTTTTTTTTTTTTTGCGTATCGCATATATACTCAACTCATGGCCCGAGGGCCAAATGTGGCCCTTGGAGTCATTTGATCTGATGTTAACCATGAAATTCAACCTACTTTTGGAAAAACGAACTAAGCACCACTTTTACAGACCATCTTAGTCAATCGCGGCGTAGTACCGCATCTCTCAAGTGGTTCTCTGCAACAAATGATCCCGCGACACATTGCCAGATCACTCGAATGGCCCGCGACAAATTTACAGATCACTTAAGTGCACCACAGCATATTTTCCAGATCACTCGATCGAGTGACGCGGCACATTTCCAAATCACTTAAGTAACCCGCTGCACTGATGGTTTGGCTTTGGGGAGTGGGGGGGGGGTGGTGGAATAGCTTTATGGGCCCCTGGAATGTTTAGTCGGCCTCCACATTATAAAGAGATCTTGTTTTATTAGATTTTCGGGAAGAAATATATAATTTTTCTAGTTCACTTGAGTGAGACTTAAAGTGGAGTTCCAAATCACTGAAGTGACCCGTGGCGCGTTTTCAAACTAATGAAATGGCCCGCACACAAAAAGTTGAGCCCCCTCAGTCTATCGAGAATAGCGTCTTGTTTATGTTACGGTAAATATTATTATGCATACTTACCAATCGTCTTTCTAAGTTTGATAAATTTATCACTTTTACCGACAAATCTGCATAATAACCAGGTGTCGTTGGTAAATTTGATAAATACTTTTATCGCCTTTATCTGTGATTGTGCATAATATCCAAGTGAAATTGGTGAATGTGATAAATATGAAAACAAATCAAAAGAGCCTAGTATGTGTGATATGAATATAGTCGACACCGATATAGCGGAATTGTGTGACCGTGCCCTGATATATAATGATACAATTATCATGTACTGTACAGTACAGTTATATACAGTATATGTTACAGTAAATGTGATAAATCAGGTTATTATACATAATAACGGTGATTATGCATGATTGCCGAGCATTTTGGTAAGTTTGATAAAGTTTCCTAAATCTAACACTAACGGCGATTATGCATAGTTACCCAAGCTTCATTGGTAAATCTGATAAATTTCTGTGAAAGTTAATCCATAATTCACTCTGGTGATTATGCATAGTACCCAAGCGTCGCGTCGTTGATAAGCATGATAAATCGCGTACTATATGACATACTATGCATCATAGTTCCCCAAACTTTTTGTTCCATCGTCCCACTTCGTCAGAGAAAATTTTCTCTCATCGCCCTCCAACTCAAGCGAACCCATAGATTCCTATGTTACACCCGTAGCTTCTATCGCCCCCGAATCTTTCAATCGCCCACCGGGGGATATTGCCCGCTTTGGAAAACAATGTTACACATGGTAATTCATACATGCATTGTATCGGGGCACGATCGTGAAATTTCTTATCACAATATCGGGGGCACATACTAGATTCATTTTGAATTTTTTCATATTTTTCAAATTCACTAGGGTATTACGCATAATGACAGATAAAGACGATAAATTTCAAGTATTTATCAAATTTACCAATATGGATATTCGCCAAAAGTGATAAATTTATCAAATTTACCATAACGGTAAGTATGCATAATAACCCATTTGTCAGGTTTATCAACAGTGCGGTGATTGGGTATTATGCATAGTTGTCGGTATAAGTAATTAATTTAGGGGAAATTTATCACAAATTTACCAAAATGCGTGGCAATTATACATAATAACCGGATTTATCACATTTACTGTAACATATATATACACAGATTGGCTCGTTTAGTACCGATTGGCGAGGGAACAACAAGATCAACGGCAACCATGGGGGGGTTTTTGTAATCAATGTGGCCTAATCGCTGGCATCTCTCTTGAGGCTCTCGATCAAGTTGAAGGTTTTGAAGCTATTTTTCATCGATATTACAATACATAATGTTCTTAAGGGGAGTGGGAAGAAGGGGGGGCGATGCATTTTTGTGATTATTTATCAAAGACATTGTGCCTTTTTCTTTTTACCCTTCTTGGCATCGTACTGAAATTTTAATGGCCTTTTTCCATATCTTATCATCTAATATGCACGTTGTAAAAAAAATTGACTATGATGAATAAGAAAGAGCGTTTTTTTGTTAATGTACGGCTGCCCCCCCCCAACCCCGAATGTTGAAGGGTCCACATTAGAGATCTTGTCATATGATTTTTTTGAGAGTTAAATACGTAGAATTCTATACTGCTGCTTCCAGCTTGGTGGATTCCAAATAGCAATAGACCGGGTTTTGTGGATTAAAGTAAGAGCCTAATTGCAGAGAATAATACCGGTAGAAACTCAATTATCCGGAGGCGTGTGTAAATCGGAGTACGAAAATTTCCAACTGGAGGAGAACGAACAGGACCTTAATGTAAAACAGGCCCTGAGAAAGTAGGCGTTTATAATACCTATGGCTAGGGTCAAAGACGTTCGGTTAATTAGTGAATTAGCTTTATTATACAAATACAAATACAAATACAACGCCACAACAGGCAAAATGCCCAACGAGGTGGCTGATAAAAAGATGCCCATAAAAATATGGTTGTCATATGTTTCAAAAATACAGCAACCCAATTAAAAATGCAATTAACACAAATTACAAACAATATATACACATGATAAAATATTATACGATGCCCATAAAGATTACTTATGGTTGTCTTATTCTAAGAATGGATAGAGCTTCTCGATTTACCCCAACATGTTTATCGTATTTCTTTTTAAACGTGTCAATTGTGTTACAATTTACTACCTCCGGGGGTAAGCTATTCCATTTATTAACAACCCTATTGGAGAAAAATTCCCTGCGACACCATAACCTTGCATTGTCCCTCACCAATCGATACTGGTGTCCCCTTGTAAAAGCAGTCGATTGGCGGTGTACTAAAAGTTCATGGTCCATCCTATCCATCCCATTGAAAATTTTGAACACTTCGATCATATCTCCTCGACACCTGCGTTCATCCAATGTAAACATATTCAAAAAATGAAGTCTTTCTTCATAACTCAAGCCCTGTGTGCCAATAAGGACACGCGTAGCTCTTCTCTGCACCCCTTCAACCAAGTCTATGTCCCTCTGTAGGTATGGTCTCCAAAACCTTACAGCATACTCCAGTCCAGGACGAACTAAGCCTCGAAAAAGCGGAAGAATAACTTTAGGAGAACGCGAAGAGACCGTTTTGAAAATGAGACCAAGCATTCTATTCGATTTTTTGACAACCGCTGAACAATGTTCAGAAAACTTAAGTCGCTCGTCAATGAGAATTCCCAAATCGGTGACTCTAATTGCATCCGGGATAGTGACACCATTCAACTCGTAAGAGAACCGTTGGTTGTTCGAACCAAAATGAGCGACCATGCACTTATCTACGCTAAACGTCATGCTCCATTCATTTGCCCATGCTGCAATCTTGTTTAAGTTGGTCTGGAGCAACTCCCTATCGCTTTCATTCCCGATTACCCCCATTAGCTTCACATCATCTGCGAATTTGCTAGTAATTCCATCGATACCCTGATCGAGTTTATCGATAAAAAGTGAAAAAAGTATGGGGCCAAGGACACTTCCCTGAGGAACTCCACTTGTGACGTCTGTCCAACCAGAGAATTCCCCGTTCACCATAACTCGTTGCGACCTATCTCTTAACCACGATTCTATCCAATTCAGCAAGTTGCCCCCTATTCCAATCTCGTGTAAACGCTTCAAGAGTTTGCCATGTTGGACCCGATCGAATGCCTTCTGGAAATCAAGGTAAACAACGTCGACATTTTTGCTCTTACCCAAAGCCTTAGTCACGTAATCATAGAAGCAAAGGAGGTTAGTTACACATGACTTCCCCTTCCTGAACCCATGCTGATTATCCGACAATACATTATTCTCGTCTATCCACTTCACAAACTGCCTTTTGATGATAATTTCCAAAATTTTCGAGAGGGAGCTCGTCAAACTCACTGGACGATAATTAGACACCACTTCTCTACTACCCTTCTTAAATATCGGAACAACGTTAGCCAGTTTCCAATCTCTCGGGACGATACCCTCAGCAACACTACTCCTGTATATCTGTGCGACTGGCCCCAACAATTCATTAGCACCTTCCCTGAGAACCCTGGGATAGATATCATCTGGTCCTGGTGCTTTGCTTGCACATACATTTCTTAGAAGATTTAGGACCTCCACGTCTTCCACTTGAATATCGTTGAGCGTTTTATTACCCCATGCAACACCCGTATATCGAATATCATTATCTCCATTAAAAACCGACGCGAAAAAGTCATTGAAAGCACTACACATGCCTACATTGCTCTCTACTTTTGAGCCTCCTATCGAGAGGGGGCCAACTGTCCCCTTACATCCATTATTGACGTATCGAAAAAATGATTTTGGGTCAGAGCCAATGTTATCTGCCAACCTAGATTCAACTTGCTTTTTACTATCCCTTATCGCTTTCTTCAACAGTCTTCTTTTATCAGTAAACAATGATAGGTCACCTCGTCCACTTTTATACTCTCTGAATGCTCTTTTCTTTTCAAGATAAAGGTTCCGCACGCTATCCGTGAACCATAGAGGGTGTGATGTACAAACACGCTTTTTTCGAACAAAGGGTATGACGTCGTGCAAAACAGAGGACAGCTTCGTACTAAATTCTTCCCATTGACTTACCACCCCTACTGATTCCAACCGGTCTTTGAAAACTTCCGCTAACCTTCTTCGCAAAACATCAAAGTTAGTTCTCCGAAAACAAGGAACCAATCTTTTGTTATCAACCTTACCCGAGGAAAAGTTACAGTGAAATCTGACGATACGATGATCACTGGAAGAAAACTCTTCCCCCACCGAAACATGTTCAACTAGATCCTCAGAACTAGTAAGAACTAAATCCAAAATAGCAGTACCCCTAGTGGCTTCTGATACATGCTGATACAAAAAATTTTCGAGCACCAACTTAAGAAAGTCTCTTTCATACTGATTTCCAGATGAAAGGTTCTCCCAATCAATACCCGGGTAATTGAAATCCCCTAGTATGAGAACCCTCTTTCGCTTACACATGTAGGAAATTTCATCGTGCATTTTGGCGATGTAGTTTTGATCCCTATTCGGTGGATTGTAACAAACCCCAACAATAAGCTTATGACGTCTTTTGTTCTCAAGTTCAACCCATATGGTTTCAATATCACTTCTCTGTACGTTACACTCTCTAGCCTTCAAACATGATTTCACGTATATCAACACTCCACCCCCTTTCCTATCAGATCTATTTCTCAAAAAAGTATCGTATCCGGAGATGTGTAAGAAAGATTCATCCCCATCGTTTGCCCAAGATTCTGTAATGGCTATAAGATCCAAGTCCTCCACAACTATCATAGTTTCTAAAAAATCTTTCTTGTTACCCAAGCTCCTGGCATTTATTAACACACATTTTAATTTGCCCGGTGGTTTGTTGTCAATCGAGAAGCCATCCAAGTCAGAGGTGGGTAATTCCCCGTCAGTACTGTTGTGATTATCATTAACTAACCCGCATTCCCGACTACGTGGTCTGGGAGTAAAAAACCTGACCTAAGACTATCGTAAACCTCCCAGACCCCTCTCTTATTTAGATGGATCTCATCCGAACGAAAATTCAGGAAATAAATATGAGTTCTCTCTAGTAAATGCTTCAACTTCTTTTTTTTTTGGCGGGGTTAATGAGAGGAATTATTTTAGAATTAATGAGAGAGAAAGAAAAATCGCTTTCATATTGAGGCAATTAATTTCTGAAATGATGGAAATTCTTAATTAAAATGATAATGATGATTGAGGAATTGATGTGAATTTAACGAACAAAATAATTTCAGAATTAAAGGAAATTTGGAATTGATAAAAAAATAGCAATTTTAGAATTGATGGAAAAATTTATATTTGAATTCAGAATGAATGAAAAAGAGGGGGGGGGGGGTGTTCAGAATTTGTAAGAAAAGGAATAACTCAGAATTAATGAAAGAAAAAATTAAGGATAATGAAAGAAAAGGGAATTTCAAAATTAATGAAAAATATATTTATATTATAATATAAAAATATTATTTCTCAGAATTGATGGAAATTCAAAATTGAAAGAAGGAAAGAAAAATTCAAATCAATGGAAAATTTCAGAACTGATTGAAAAAAATATTTTTTCAGAATAATATTATTCAGAATATTTTTTGAATAAATTTCATATTTAAATTCAGAATGAATGCGAGAATAAAAAAATAAATCAGAATCGGTGAAAGAACAATTTCAGAATTAATGAGAGAACAATTTTAAAACAAACGAAAAAAAAAATATTTTCACAATTGATGAAAATTCATATTCAAATGTAGAAAGAAAGAAACAAAAGAAAAATTTCAGAATTAATGAAGGCATTGGCGTAAGCAAAGGGGAGGTTTTGGGGTTCTAACCCTCTCTCAAGCCGAGATTATAGTGTTATTTTGCAGGAAAAACGTAACGGCCCCCCCCCTCCTACCTATGAGAAGAAAAAAAATTGAACCCCCCCCCCCTTGAGAAAATTCTGCGTACGCCTATGAATGACGGTAATTGAAAATTTCAGAATTACAAATACAACGCCACAACAGGCAAAATGCCCAACGAGGTGGTTGAGAAAAAGATGCTCATAAAAATATGGATGTCATATATTTCAAAAATTCAGCAACCCAATTAAAAATGCAATTAATAAAAATTATAAACAATATATACACAAGATAAAATATTATACAATGCCCATAAAGGATAGTTATGGTTGTCTTATTCTAAGTATGGAAGGTAATTGAAAATTTCAGAATTAATGAAAAATAATTCCAGGATTGACTGAATTCAATGGAAGAACAATTTCAGAGGGAAAATATCAGCCTTATATATATATATATATAATGAAAATCCTTGATTACTCTAATTCTTCGATAATTTCGGGGTGGGGTGGGCCGTCTTAAGAGCATCATGGGCCCCCGGGCCAAGTGATTTTTCTGAGGCCCTATCGGGCAAATTCGCGAAAATTTCAACCAGATCTCATTTTTGTGAGGCCCCTTTTCTCTTGAGACGGCCCGGGTAGGCCCATGCCTTAAGACGGCACTGGGGTGGGGGTGAGATCCCGTTTACATCGACGCAGTCGTCCCACCCATGAAGACACCGCCGGTATCGGACACCAAGGTCGTCAGTGTGATCGTATAACGGAGTGGAAGGAAAAACAACTATACGTGTCGATAGTTGAATACGATTAGATAACGGGAGTAGGGGATAATAAAAACAAAATGTAGAAACATTCTTCCAATGAAATATGTCATCATCATCATTCCGAAAAAACAGAAAATCTAGGACGCCATCGGGATCGTTATCATCGTCATCTGGATAGGGAAATAACAAGGATATAAATCAGGCATCGTCTCGAACACTATTTGATCGGTTGTTTATCTTTCTCTTTTTTGCATCTTACTAACAAACAAAACCATAAACTAAATCGGCTACGAAAACCGAACCTTTTTCAGTAATGCTTATTATAATAATAATAACATGGAAAAAAATTGCGTGGGTTTCGATAGACGCCTGTCGACCAATGACATCCGCAGATTTGAATTTATTATCATTACCGACAGGTGGCGCTGATCCAGCTGCGGAAGAAAAAAAATAATGCCCTTTCGCCTCTTTTTTTCATTTAACCCCCGCTCAGCAGTTGACGTCTTGCGCCTCTCGAGTGAGGATCGCCGTGTGTTTGACTCTCGTTATTACTATTATTTTCGACGATTGTTGTTATTAATCCGATTGTTGGAATGACAGTTGAGTAAAATATGTGTGTTTGTGACAATGGGATGACGACACTGAAGGATTGTTGTTGTGTTGTTTTTAGGCCCTTCATAGATGGGCTGCTGTGATGGGGGCCTGTTCTGACGGCGGCCTTCCGACGGTTCTTCTAGCTACGACGGCCGCCGCCCTCCTCGTCGTCCTCCTCCTACCTCTCGGTTGCGAAGCAGGTAAGTGTTAATTACGTATTAATACAAATTTTCCAAAGGTAATAATCATTTGTTGTTCATGCGGAAAGAGAGAAAAAAAATTGGTTCTTAATTTTTTGCTTCTTCCTCTAAATTGTGGCCTTGTGTTTAATGCCTTGGGGCTTGTCAAAGCCTTGTTTACATCTCTTGCAATTTGCAGCTGTGTGTGTGTGGGTGACGTCATTAGAGCTGGCATTCTACGGCCGCCCCAATGGAAGGTGACAATTTCTGTGGGAGTTTTTTTTTTTTTCTCCCCTTCCGTACGTTTAGAACGTCACGTGCAACTAATATATTTTTTTCCTTTCTCCTCTTCCCTTTATCTTAAAGGACGTCCCATTTTAATTAACGGAAAGATAATTAAAACTTTCATCGTGGACTTTTCTCTCCATTTGATGATGCGTCTACAGGAAGAGGCAAGCCATTTTTGGATCGGATCCGTTCATTGGATAGCATACGGTCCTTGTTGTCATCTGATGTGGCCCAATCGTGTACAGTCGTGGCGGATAATAATTCTTTTTATCTTGACCAAATTTTTTTTAAGCAGTCAATTTTTCCCGATTTGGACTTGAAATTTTTTTCACACTCTATTCTTTCAGACTGAGCACAACTCCGGTCTATCGCCATGGGCGATTTACTGCCGATTGAGTTGTGTCGGAAGTGTGAGTGTGCGCCTAATACTCTGAGTGCGTTTATAGTGTTGTCTGATGTTTTAGTGCTTTCCAACCGAGCACGACTCAGGTCTATCGCCATCTATGGGCAATTTACTACCTAGTGAGTTGTGGCGGAAATGTAAGTGTGTATCCAGTGTTGTGTTTGATTTTTCAGTGCTGCCATTTCAGAAGTGAGTGAAGTGTAATGATTTGAGTTACACTTGCACCGTTTGTCTGTCTGTTTCTGTTCAGTGCCGTCTGAACGCATCGGCCCACCCGGACCTAAAGAGAAGGGGCCTCACAAAAATGAGATCTGATTGAAATTTCCGAAAAAATGCCAGGTAGGGTCGCAGAAAAAATCTGAACTTGGCCCGGGTGCCCATAATTCTCTAAAGACGGCCTCGGGTCCGTTGCTCTCTGCGGCGAGACTTTTTAACGGGGAGATCGGCTCGAAGATGGGAACCGCAGAAAACCAACTTCAACCGACCACCACTGGCGACGGTAGGATTTGAAACCCGGGCCCTCCCGATGTGAGTCCGTCGATATGATCACTCGACCACCACAGCGGAGAGCATATCGTCTGTTGTTAGCCGCGAGTTGGCTCTAGCCAGGGACCGATTCTGATCCGATTCGTGAACTCAAACGTAATTTTGCAAAAATGAACTTGGCGGCTCAAGGGGGGGGGGGGGTCTCATGGTAAAAAAAAAATAATACAAATACAACGCCACAACAGGCAAAATGCCCAACGAGGTGGCTGAGAAAAAGATGTCCATAACAAATATGGATGTCATATATTTCAAAAATACAGCAACCCAATTGAAAATGCAATTAATAAAAGTTATAAACAATATATACACATGGTAAAATATTATACAATGCCCATAAATAATACTTATGGTTGTCTTATTCTAAGTATGGACAGAGCTTCTCGATTTACCCCAACATGTTTATCATATTTCTTTTTAAACGTGTCAATGGTGTTACAATTAACTACCTCCGGGGGTAAGTTATTCCATTTATTAGCAACCATATTAGGGAAAAATTCCCCGCGACACCATAGCCTAGAATTGTCCCTCACCGATCGATACTGGTGTCCCCTTGTAAAAGCAGTCGATTGGATTGTAAAAGCAATCGTAATTTTAATTAAATATTAAAATTAATTATCTCCCCTATCGATTTCTTTCAAACGTGTACCACATATACTTGATTGTATGTTAGTAAAAAAATTTACATATCTTCGATTCTTAATGCATTTTTTCTAAAAAAGTTTAGAGAAATGCATTAAAAACAGCTTGCGCGCAGCATGGTAAAAATATTGCATGAAATCAATGCAATTGAGTAAAAAATGATTCAGAGTAAAGAAAACTGTTAAGTCCATGAAATAATGATGGAAAACTGAGAATTTTTCGATTTAGCTATATTTAAAATTTTTTAAAACATTCATAATCCTAGTCGGGTACGGATATGGGGGGGGGGTGATGGCATTTCGGTAACTTGTTTATGATGATATTGCATCCAATCAATCCGTTGAAAATTACCTGTGTCAACGTTTTTGATTAAATAACAAAGTCAAGAAAACTTCGACTAGAAATCGGGACTGAGAAGAAAATGAGGACTGTCCCGGAAAATACGGGACACCTCATTCACAACAATTTGTAAAAAATCGCCCCTCCCAACAGCGGGCTCTAGATCCGCCCCCTGACCCTAGTACAGTTCACTTCGCTTAATTTGATCACACCGGGACTCGTAATCTTGCAGCCTGATAACGATAACTTACAGGGGGAAAAAAAACTAGGTTCGGTTAAACCTTCGCTTCACAACGCGCAAAGACAAAATGCGGTAGAAAAAAGAAATCGATAATATAATCCGAAGTCACGATGATTGTAAATGAATTTTTTTCCTATGTCTGTTCCATTCATTGAAAAAGTGATAACAACAACCGAATGAAAACATTATCCGTAACTTTAAGAAGCGGTGTCGACGAAATTTCAATGAATGGATCTCGAATCTTTTCTCGTCATTTTATGAACTGAACGGTTTTCCTTATTTTGAATCGGTTTTTTTAAATCAATTTCATTGATGTCATGTTATTTTGCCATGCACTCAATCTGTTTTTATTATGGTTTGATGATAATATCACTTTGATAACCCACGCAGAACCGGAACTAGACGGGGTTGGGCAACTGATTCCGGGCGGTAAATATGAGGTGGGAACAAAAGCTCCGTTATAAAATCATTGAATTTAACAATGATGGAAATAGGGAGGGAAAATTAATTTCTCCCCTCCACAAAAAACGGCTCCGGACCCTCAGCACAGTTCCAGAGCACTCACTCAGGTGACCCGTGGCACATTTCTATATCGCTCAAGTGACCTGCAGCGGTATCGTTCCTGAAGTGGCCATCGACACGTTTTTACATTAAGGAAATGAATGGTCCACACTTCCAAGGTTGAGCAATTTTGCTTCAGGGCAGTGTTTTTCAACCTGTGATCCTGGGGTTCGTGAGTACCTTATAAGAGTTCCGCGAAGGTTTTTCATTTGGGCTAACTGGCATTGCATGAGTGACACATGTAGTGCTGTGAAATTGTAATTTATTACTTCATTTTTTTATGATATGCTTATTAGTGTAAAAAAACCGTGCCGTAAATTTTGGATCATCTTGTGGGGGGGGGGGTGGGATTGAGTTAAAATTAACTTTTGCTGTAGGATGTCTGCAGGGTATTGAGGTTCACTACAAGGTGGGGCGCGCAACATCGCGAAGGTTGGGAAAAACCTTGAATATAACTGGTTAACCAAACATCCCAAATCCTTTTTCTACCCACGACGCCCTTGGTCTTGTCATCGTTTTATCGTGGCTCCCCATAATAGTCTAGAATTAGAAACATTTTTCACACTCATCAATACATCAACGCCGCCGCAAGACGCCGCGACTCACACATTGAGAACCACTGCCCTAATCCATCGTTTCTCCCTGAGAATGTGCACCCCCCCCCCCCCCCCCGCGTAGTTTTTCCTGTATTTGGTGCTATTCGCGTACCATCTCATCAGGGTCCGTCATCAAATTGCAGTTACTAAGGGCGAGATAAGATTGTAGCCTGCATGAAAGAATCGGATGAAGCAGAATGAATGCATCGTTAAATTAACGCCTAGTACAGTATATCAAGTGCAACCAAACTTTCACAAGTGCCATTCAAAGACGTTAAACAGTTTAGGTGCTTAGCTGTGGACTCTCACTTGGGCTTTCCCCCTCCACGAATGAAATTTATGAAGCGGGTTAGGACCCCAATAATTCATGGTTGTAGAGCACAATGTAACTAACGTACGTGTTAAACGTGAAGTAACTACTTATCTATTCAATATAGCGTACGTGTTCCCACCTCCCGTCTTGCGAACATACTTGGAATTCCGTAGTTTTTACGGGGCGTATGGTACTCTAACTCAGCCCTCCCCCCACCCCGCAGGGCTGTAACTAGAGGGAGTGGAGGGGAAACTTCCCCGGCACCAAAATCTAGGGGGCGGCAATTTTAGGTAGGAACAAAGAACACCATATTACAAAATTATCGGAATTTAAAGTTGTGGGGGCGGCAAAAATCTTAGTTACAGCCCTGCCCCCCCCCCTTCCCCAATGTTTTTCGCTATCGGCTCCTCTGACTAAGTGGTTCAGGATAAGAGAGATCACCAGCTGACGTGTTTCAATTATTATAACTTGAGAGCCAGTTTAATATAAGTAACCTATTATACAGTGGATCCCGCTTATAATATTTTCAAAAAACGTTGAAAGCGAGGAAAACGCAGTAATCGGAAAATCTCGATGAGTATAAGTTGGGACCACGAAAGTAAGTGGTACTAACCGGGAAAACGTTGCAAGAGAGAACGTTATATGCGGGATCCACTGTATTTTGAACTCGACTGTGTTTCGATTGGGGCTAATTTAATATGGTGGGGGAAAATGCTCTGGAATTTAACGCTGTGCTCATGGAAACCCAAAAAGTGATTTATGCTTGTGCTCAATTTCTTGCTCGTGAGCTCTTCATCGACCCCCCCCCCCCCCCCCCCCCACAATCCAAGTTGCGTCCAAGAAATCACTGTATTCTTGGAGTTTGTGCACGCTGTAGTTTCCATATGGGTGCTCTTCTGAAGCCGGGCATGAACGGCGCTCATGACTAAAAAAAATACTCTCAGAATAAAGCTACTGAAAATACCTTTTGTGGCAGAATTGGCTATGACGTGTTTGGCATGTCCCTGCATTTGGAATAGCCTAAAGGCTGAAACACACTACACTGACGTCATGACTACACTGACGTGATAATCGCGTCACGTCAGTAGTGTGTTTTGGCCTTAACTCAATTGGTCTCTGTATTGTTAGTTCACTGGGACACACAGTATGGTAACTGGGACCACACAGGACCCTCCATACAGATTGACCGGCCTTAGCAGACATTGGTCTTATATATTTTTTACGCTATTAATTTATCACAAAATCACAAGACGGAGCTCGTTAAAAATCTTGGTCTTGGAGGCATCCACCCGCTTGAGGAAGTTGAAGGGACGTGACTCGGACCACGGCCTCGATCTAGATTTCACCCGGGAAAGCCTGGACGGCAGCTGTCCGATCAAGGTCCTTTCTAGATAAGTCCTTTCTCTCTTCCGCAAGACCGTCTTCAAATGTTTAGGGCAACGAGTTCCTCAAAGTGTGCATCACGGTGAGCTGACGATATTGACATTTATCTGTTCGGTTCTTTGAAGAAATTTTTTGTTAGGCTATTGTGGGAAGCCGCGGGCAGACCGACTATGGCAAGGGAGGTGCGGTTGCCGAAAATTAGAGAACCCCTAGCATTGGTTCTTAACTTTCTGCTTTCAACTATGTTCAAACATTGTCCGAATAAAATAAAGTCCACTGAACCTCATTCTATAGAATAATTTTCGGAATATAATATGAAAATGAATTGATTGTTGTTTTGTTTTTTTTCCATGGCTGCTCATGAAGCCTTCCCAATAGCCTAAGGGGGTCCTCAGTTGCCAACAGTCAAAAAAACAAAAAAAAATTTCAAATTGTTTCTTCAGCAAAAACAACTAAAAACGAAGGCTTAAACAACCGATTTCAGCCATTATAATGGTGACCATACGTCCCGTATTTTTCGGGACAAAATTATTTATTTCGTAATATTCGAAAAACTCGTCGTTGCAATGAAAATCGTTCACTAAAAAAAATACACTTCGAAATTTTTCAATCGTAAGTTCTTTATTTTACGCGAGTTGTTCATCGGTGAAATGGCCTTTTTTTTTGATTACCCTAGCCATTATGGAAATTTATGTATCACGTTAATACTGTATCGATAAAAAATTGGTAAAATGAGATAAAAGAAAATACAGTCAAACCTCGTTAGTGCGTCACCCGGTTAACACGTCACTCCGCTTAACGGGTCACTTTTTGGAAGTCCCAAGTGTCCTCGGGCAGGAATTGGCACAGCTATGGCTTACTCCGTTTAACGAGTCACTCCGCTTACTAAGTCATACTTTTGCTCTCCCAAGAGTGACTCATTAACGAGGTTTGACTGTATTTAGCTGGTTGGTCAATGACTTCGAAAACGACTTTGTGTTGTCTCATCAGTTGTTTCAATTTTGTTTTTCTTCAGAATCAATGCGGAAAGTCCAAAATTAGGACAACGTGAATTCAAAATTAGAATCATGCACCCTGTCCGTACTGATACTGTTTTTAGGTTTTATAATATTAATGAGATTTAACTGACTGAAAATTCTGACATTCTGCTTACGACTAAATTAGGAAAAACCTTTGCATTACAAGCTGTGCATTTGGAGGAAACCTGGCATTCCTAACTCTTAATTTCATCTAATTTTTAATTCATATTAACTGGAAATTTATCGGAGTAGTTTTGTTTTTTTTTCAGTAGTTTTATCGAAGTATTATTTTTAGGCATTTATTTGAAAAAAAGGGCCATCATATTTTACTGAAGAAACCAAACTAAACAAGTACAGTCAAATCTCGTTAATGAGTCACTATTGGGAGAGCAGAAATATGACTTGGTAAGCGGAGTGACTCGTTAAACGGATTAAGCCATAGCTCTGCCAATTCCTATCTGAGGACAATTAGGACTTCCGAAAAGTGACCCGTTAAGCGGAGTGACGTGTTAACCTGGTGACGCACTAACAAGGTTTGACTGTATATAGGATAACTTTTGAAAAAAGATTAGAAGAAGCAAACAGCGCTAGCAAAAACGACATACTAGTTGGTCTTTTTTTTCCCCCCAATGAAAGCCAATGGCCGCGGAGTGGGGGGGGGGGTTTAAATGTTGCTTAAAGGAAGGAGATTTTTGCATGGGAAGCCAAGATCGTGCACACCCCCCCCCCCCCCCAAATGAGCTTCATGAAGTTTTTTTCACTTGTTATCGGAAATAGTTATTGAAGTATCGCCTGTGATTTAAGAGTTGTATGGAATTTCGATACTATGCGTATTTTTTATGTTAGAATTTCTGATTGAAAATTAATTGTAAATTTCTTTGCAGCTTCTGGATGCAAAGTGAAGGTCTGCTCTCGTTCCTACGCCCGCTCCGTCGAGAGTGATTCCGTGTCCCGCGGGCCGACATACAGGTACTGTACGATCCTGCGCAGCTACGCCGACTGCATCAACATCACGGCCCGCAGTTGCAGGGGCGATCTAGAATACCATTCCATTACTTCCCTGGTGATGCAGTGGATAAACAACTTCGACTGCGCCAGTGTGATCGCCAGGGGCCCTCAGCAGGAATACAATGACTTTACTCCTCCGTCGTCGGGCAACGGCCACAAGCAGCACAAGTCCAGCAGGCTGAACCCTCCTTCCCCGCCGGCTCCTCAGCCGTCGCCCCACCATCCCCCGGCTGTCCTGTCCCCGATGTCCGAGTGCATGTCCTACAGGCCTTCCTCCGGTGGCGGAAGCACCACCTTCAGTCATTGCGGGCTGTTCGGCGACCCGCACCTCAGAACGTTTTACAACGAGCTGCAGACCTGCCGGGTCAAGGGTGCCTGGCCGCTGATCGACAATCCCCACCTCGCCGTGCAGGTCACCAACGACGCCGTGGTCAAGGGATCCAGTGCGACGGCCACCAGCAAGGTAAGAACCGCCATTTACTCTCAATAGGGGCGGTGTTCGTGTGGAATCCCATACGCAGTGGGAAAAAAATTTAAATACAATTTCATTCAGAAATTTCTCTTGGGAAGAGAAACTCTCTATAGAGCAGATTGATGATTACGAGACTATTAGACCCGAACCGCCAATGCCCATCATCCATAGAACAGCACCCATGTAGTAACTGCATATATCAGTGTTGCCAAATGTGATCTTCTAACTCGGAAGTGCTGATTCTTTGAATGTAGCACCAAGGAAATGGATTTGTTGTTCTGGGGTGTTCGTCAACAACTCACGAATATGTCCCTTTTGAACACACAGAGAGTACTGCGGTGCTCGCGTGAACAACATGTTGAAGATGCGTGCTGTAGAGCAGTGGTTCTCAACCTGGGGGGGGGAGCCATAGGGCCTCCTTGTGGGTACTGGGATATTCTAAGTTCCACGTGTGAAAATCAAGTTGAAGAGGAGCCATGACAGGCTGCTAAGGGGGAATCAGGTGCATATATACTTATAAACAAATGAGGCTTCAAGTGAGATATGACATGAAAACGTGTTTTCGGAATGAAAGAAAATATCTGAAATTGAGGTATCCCGTTTAAAAAACGTTTTCCCGCTTACAACGATTTTTTGAAAAACGTTACGTGTGGGATCCACTGTAGTAGTGCTTGAGAGCGACGTGCCTGCCTCCCACCCTCGAAATTGTCTAGCAATATCACGAAAATATTCATCATTTCTCACGGAACCCCCCTAGCGATATCACCGTTCCCCGGAAACCAGGTTGAGAAACTGTAGGAATTATTTTTCTCTTTCATTCCCTTTGCACATCACAGATTCGGAAGAAGAAAAAGAGCTCGCTCACACACACAAGGCACTTCAGCAAGTCCTTGGAGCTCGTTAGTTCCTTGGGGTGGGAATGGGTGACAAGAAGATCTGTGATTAATGTTACACCCCGGTACGTATACGCACGTACGTCCACCGCGCCATCTTCTTTCGGGGCACCCCGTTTTCTTTCAGAGCCGAAATAAGTAAAAAAGAAGCTTCATGGTTTCCCCCCCCCCCCCCCGTATAACTCGAGGGCCTGTTCTTCTCTTTTACAGGGAGTGTTGTTCTTCTTTCTTGTAGATGATGAGGTTCTTCTTTTTTTCTTCAAAGAACTGTTTCTTGGAAGAACCCGGGGAAGAAGTTCAGTTGATTCTTCTTTTCTTGCGCATTCCCCGCTTCTCTTTTTTTTTTTTCACTAGCATGGTCGGTGCTTGTTTACAAGTTTTGAGCTTTTATATACAAGATGCGCTTGTATGCTCGTTTTTTTTTTTTTTCTGTGGTGGTGGTGTGTTCGTTCGTTATATCGAATTGTGGAGTTCAACATTGGGTGCCGGAATCTAGCACATGCTCAACCGATGGCCCGCGGGCCAAGTGTGGCCCTTGAAGTAATCTGTTGTGGCTCCGCGACTTGAAACATAAATTTTTCTAAAAATTAAATAAGAGGAACATTTTTCCAGATTACTCACGAAAGCACATCTGGAAAATGAGCAGCCCGGTGAAACTAGGATTAAGTAGACTGCGGCGCGGCAGTTACAGATCACTTAAGCAAGGCCGTAGCTATGATTTTCGTTGCCGGGGGCAAACATGATCTTGCCGTTCTCCACAACCGTAAAATTCGATATTCTTTGTCCCCGCCTAAAACTGACGCCCAGGGCAGTTTCCCCTCCTCCGTAGTTCTGGCGCTGACTTAAGTGAACTGCGGCGCGTCCACGGATCATGACCTCACACCTTAGGGTGAGGTTGACAGGACCCGGGACGGTAGCTGAGATAGACTAGAGCAGTGTTTCTCAACCGTCGGGCCGCAGCCCAGTACCGGGCCCTAACACCAGTCATACCGGGCCGTGAGAGATTCACAGTTTCGTTTTTCCCATTTATCTCTCGTTAATTGTATGACCGGGCTTTCCACTTACGCAAAAGAGATTTACCGGGCCGCGGGCTTCAAAAGGTTGAGAACCACTGAACTAGAGGAGGGCACGGTGATCTCAATACGGGTCACTCAAGCACACATCTTTGAGGTTAGAGGCATTTTATCTCCATTGATCCACCGTATTACTGTGATGTGACAGACTCTAGGCTTCGTTGGCTGTGAGCTAGGCATCTTCAACTTTCCTCACTGCTGTCCTCAATGACTCCGAATTCTGGTTCTAAGCTGCATATTTCAGGTGAATGCGCACAAGAGAACCATGGCCCAGGTCTGCATCTTCAACCTTTCTCACCACTGGAACCAGTGAGAAAGGTCGAACTCCCACTCGTGAGGCGCATGAATTTGTCGACGTCAGAATCAAGTTGCAACGAAGGATTAGCATTGTTTTGATTCGAGCTTGAGCTGTGTCGTTTTGTCGGGTTTTCTTTTGATGACGGGAATAGGCTCAAGGATGAAGTAACCCCCCTACCCACATCTTTGATCATGTCAGGTCCATAATAATTCCTCCGTGCATGGTTAAGCCTATATATATGGGATATCTTGTGCATGGCCCCCACAGGGGGTCATCTGCTGGGTTGTGTCAACACCAGCTTTAGTTATACTAAAATAGGCGAGATAAACTATAAAAAATAAAAACATCTTGAATATCTCTCATCTTCCTGTAGATCAGTGTTTCCCAAAGTGGTCATTATCGTGTCCCCCCCCCCCCCCTGGTGGGCGATGGAAACTACGAGTATAGCATAGGATCCTATGGGTTCACTTAAGTCGGGGAGGGGTGGGATGAGAAGAAAAATATTTTGAAGGTGATGACGGGGGGAGAGAACAAAAAGTTTGGGAAACTATGATGTAGATTCTCATTTATCCGATTTTGAAGGCGTTCATTTTAGCCTTCAATCAGTTTTTGTCTTCTTTTATAGCACTCTCCTTGGTGTTTTAAAAAACTAAAAAACATCTTTTAATTTTGGGCAGATCCTGGAACGAATCAAAGGATTTCCAATGGAAACCTATGGGAAATCACGTATCGGCTTACGAAGATTTCGGCTAACGAACGTGATTCCGGGACGAATTATATCATCAGCATCAAAAAGAGGGGGTGGGGGGTTGAATGATGATTACACGTCAACAACAATTTTTTGGTTTAAAGAGATTTTGAAAACATGTAGCGAGCCACTAAATTAAGTGATCTGGAACTGTACCGTGAGTCACTTAAGTGATCTGGGAATGTGCCGTGGCCACATCAGTGATCTGGAACTGCACCTGGATTATTTTAAAGACCTGGAAATTGCCGCGGGCTGCTTGAGTGATCTGGAACCGTGTCAAGGAACACTTGAGTGATCTCTGAATGTGCCGCGAGTCATTTAAATGATCTATAAATGTGCCACTTAGTTTTTAAAAATAAGGTGTGAGGTCGTTAGCCACACATCAGATGACTTGGGGGGTGCACATTTTGCCCTTGGGCCATGGTTTTAGCATGTATAAAATAGGGACAATTCCCTAACGTTAAATCTGAGTTAAAAAAGACTTAATCTGGTGTAATTTAAGGTACGGAACCGTCCGTAAGACGTACAAAACAGTCTCGCCTAGGTATTTGGTTGAGTTTTACGCGTCTTTTTCAAAAAACTTCGGAATATTACGTGTAAAATCTAGACAAGACTTGAGAGTGCGAAATGAAACAAGTGTGGGTAGGTACAGGCATGAGTCATCGGCTGAAAAAGAAATCCCTGGCCATGATCCAGAATTGGATGAATGAATCCCAGACGGGGGAAAACATAATATGGAAGTTTTCCGCAAGTCTGGATGTCAAAAAAAAGCAAAACGATGTCTGTTCTATACACCGAAACCTACGGATTACGGATGCTATTGTTAGAAATAGCTATTGTCGGAGAAAACACACCTCTATCATGGGAGGGAGAAAGAGAGAGAGACAAGCGTCGCGATTGACAACACTTCACGTAATACTCATTATAAGTTCAAGGGCTGCTTCTTCCTCGACGCTTGGATAATCTGATCGATTTATGGGTCGTCCATCTCGAGGCAAATTTCCAAGAAACGAAAGGTTAACAGTTTGCGGTGATTGACCAGCAGAAACTTTTACGGGTCCGTTTCCCATGAGGGAGGCCATTCAAGTATTAAGCCAACGGAAACCCCCCCCCCACCCCTTGTCAGCAAAATTAAGTAAGCACCGCCGACCTTCACCTCGTACCGCATATTGGGATCAGAAACGTGTATTCATACGCGCGGGGGGGGGGGGGCTCTTGTCTTGTTGCCCTCGGGGCCAACATGATTTTGTCCCGTCCCCCCACAAACGTCAAATTCGATAATTTTAAAACGGTGTTCTTCGTTCCCAACTAAAACAGCCGCCAACTAAATTTTGCTGCCCGGGGCAACTGCCCCCTCTCAGTTCGAGCCCTGCTCCCACCCCCAAAATTTTCGTGCTTTTTTGAGCTAAAACTAATTTTTGTCGATATCTTTACTAGGGTTATTTGAGTCACCTAAGTGATCTTCAAACATGTCTCGGGCCACATAAGTACTCTGGAGCTGTGCCACTGTGATCTGTAAATTTGCCGCCGGTCATTTAAATGATCTAGGAATGTACCGCGGTGCACTTAATTGCTCTAGAACTGCACCGAGGGTCACTTAAATTACTTTTGAGGTCGCGGGGCACATCGGATGACTCAGAGAGCCATGAGCTGAGCATGTATGATGATCCACGGCATTGTTTCTCACTTGAATTTCTCGCGACGCATTCTCAGATCGCGAAAGTTACCCGCGGCACATTTAAAGATTGATTAAAATACCTGGGAGAGCTGTTCCAGATCATTTAAAGGGACCGCGGCACATTATCAGGAGGTCATTCAAGTGATTTTGCGGTGCTGTTTCACATCACTTGAGTGGCTGGCGGCACATTTCAAGATCACTTAAGTGGCCCGTAACACATTTTCACACCGAAGAAGTGGCCCGCACTCTCTAAAAGGTTTAGCACCCTTGCTCTTCTCGATAACGGACACTTACGGGAACCCAAATTTTAATAGTTCTGGTGTGGTGCATGCTGGTCTTTTTCTGATTTCCATGTATGTAATTCATAAGATTGAAATCGGTAGCTTTTCCTCATAAAATAACAATTGAAATCCGTGAATATCGGGGCTGTCCCTTTTTTATTATTATTATTAGGAAACACAAACTCTCTCTCTTTCGGCAAGGCCAACGAACTAACAAACCACTAGTTCTTCCTGACCCGGGGCTAACCAGCATCTCTCGTGCTAGTGGAAGGTGAACACAGAGATGAAGGGCAAAGTAACCAGTTCTAGGAATCATCACCGAAGGACCCACCCATCACACACACACACACGCACTGGTTCTCTCTCATTTATCCCGAGGAATAATAATGAAAATAAAATACAAAAAAAAAACCTGATCATACCAGCGTTTATGCATGCAAACATGCGCTGGGTAATGTATTTGGTGTACGTGTGTGTGTGTGGTGGCTGTTGATCATCATGTAGATTTTTCACCTGTAGAGAGAATCCATTCTCTTCCCCCCCCCCTTTTCGGTTCACATTCTGTTCTTGCGGTTTATCCAGGAACCGAAACCTTTTTCGTTTAACCGGTTTCATTTAATCCGTACTAACTTAATATACGTTTTCACCAAATCTATTAAACTAGTGTTTTTTTTATTGCGAGAGTGTTTGGGTTCGTCTCACGAACCGAAGAACCCTTGGAGCCCACATGCTACTGCCCATGGCCCTCAAAAGATAAGAAGTGGATGGGGCCCACGACCTAAAACATAATTTTGTAAAAATGATCTAAACGCATTGTCAGACCCGCGGTATTATTCACTAATTTGAGTGACAGCCCCAGATCACTTACGTGACCCGAAGCACATTTCCGCATGACTTAAATGCTCTGGACTCGTGCCGCAGGTCACTTAGGTGGCCTGCAGTGCAGTTCCACATTGCTCAAGTTACCCTCGTCACATTTACAGATCACTTAAGTGGCCTTTGTGGTACAATTTTACATCACTCAAGTGGCCCGTGGCACATTTACAGCAGAGGCGCCGATGTGATAAAAACATTGGGGGAGGGGGCTAAAAGTTGAGTCGTCCAGTATGTACGGGACTCAAGCCCATGCTCAGAAGGAAGAGGAGAGGTAGTGCATTGGATTGTATATTCATTAATTATTGGGAAGGAGGCTCTCAAACAGCCTCGGCCCCCAGGTTTTAGCGCCTATGATTCCCAGATCACTTACGTGATACAGTTACTACATCACTCAAGTGATCCGCCGATTGCAGATCGCCTAAGGAATCCGCGGCACGTTTATAGATCACAAGTGGCCCGCGAGACACATTCACAAATCACATAGTACCCGGCGGTGCTGTTGCAGATCACTTAATAAAGTGGCCCGCGACACGTTTTGAAATCAATGAAGTGGCCCGCGCTCTCCTAAAGATTGAGCACCCTTGCCGTAGAGGTCTTATTCAGGGTACATCGCTGTTTCCTACCCTATTCCTTCAACGGACTCGCTGACTCTACCCGTCTGATATAATGGGACCGGTCTCCCGTTTTTCCCGATCAATATCAGCTTGGAGCGTGTCTGGAGTTCTGTATTAGTTACAATGTTTGGGGTTCCTCTTCCTCTCTCTCTCTCTCTTTCCTACACACACTGTACATTTCCAGGAAAGGAAGCTTAATGTGTGTGTGTGTGTGTTCATCACTAAGTGTTCTCTGTCGATGGCCATTGCAGAGAGAAAGGGAGGTCAATTACGTTACGATGTAGAGAGAGTGAGTGTGTAGAGGACCTTTCATATTCCATGTCGATGAAAATAAGAATGAATTTTTTAACGAATATTGCATGGGGAAATTTCAGAATTGTCTCGAAAGTATCGGGAGTTGAGCGATGAATGAAAACCCGGATCTGAAATTTTCAACATTTTTTTTTAAGGTTGAATTTATAATTTCTGGTAAATTCTGCGTGGATGCTGCATCCACTTGCATCTGGGCCTTGTGTCCATTTGCATGGGGGAATCTTAATTATGCAACACCATTTTTCAGCTTATTCTGCTTTGGGGCCGAATCTAAAGCTTTACGGGCATCTCAATACTACGATATTCGAATTTAACCTTGAATGGCATCCTAGCATACTTTCATTCATGCGGCATCTTAATCTGGAGGCATTGAATCCAATCTTCTCCTATGCATCTAAATCTTCGGGGTCAAGCACCCCCAACAAGCATTAAGCTCTGTTGTTTCATTTGATTTAAATCTCTCTCTCGCATCTTCTCGTCATTTGCATGTGAATTTTTCTCACCGCTTGAATCTGAATCCTTCTCATTTTTTATGTGAATTTTTAGTTGTTGATCTGAATCTTTCTCTTGTTCTCTTCGTCATTTGAATCTAAATCTTTCTTTAATATCTTCTCGTCATTTGCATCTGAATTTTTTTCACCACTTGTATCTGAATCTTTCTCTCTTTTTTCCATGTGAATTTTTCTGTTTATCTGAATTTCTCTTGTTCTTATCATTTACATCTGAATTTTCTTACATATTCTCGTCATTTTTTTTTCATCTGAATCTTCCCTATTTTTTCATCCAAATTTTTCTCTTGCGCATCTGAATCTTGCCCCTTTTCATTGAAATTTGTCTTTATTCATCTGAATTTCTCTTTATCTGAATCTCCTCGTCATTTATATCTAAAAATTTTTTTTTTTGTATCTAAATCTTTCTTTTTTTCATCTGAATCTTTTCTTACGTTTTCATCAAAATGCTTCTCTTACTCATCTGAATCTTCTCGTCATTTGTATTGTCTCTTTTTTTTTTTTTTTTTTTAAATCTGAATCTTTTTTTATATTAATTTTTTCTCTTGTTCTTCTGCAGCTTATCGTGAATATTTTCCCCTCGTTTGCATCTAAATTTTCATTTTCGCATCCTAATTTTTTCATTTACATCGAAACCATCCTCTCTTTGCATCTAAATCTTCATTCTTATCCAGATGTCGCATACATACATCTGCATCGAAACGCCCTCAGCTGACTGAAAATGTATTCTGCTGTAAAAATTCCTTCATAGTGGAATTTTCCAAAACAAAAAAGTTAATTTTCATTTTTTTTTAATTTTTAAAAGTGATCAGCACGTATTCCCGAGAGATCGTTACGATCTGTCCAGGGAATTTGTTAGTGTTAGTTGACATCCGTGCCCGACCCGGAATTCGAACCCAGACCTGCCCAGTCAGAAGCTAGCTCCCTAACCACTGGACTGTGCCGCAGGCGGCATTTCTCAAAGTTTTAACAGCATTTTTCAGCATATTCGGCTTTGGTGCCGAAACTGAAGCTCTACGTGCATCTCAATACTACGATATTCGAATTTCACCTTGAATGGCATCCAAATATAATCGACTCAAAAACAACAAAACGAATCCTATCCTTCAAAAATGATGACGTAAAATTAATTTAGGGAAGAAAGAAAAAAGTTTTCTCGTTTCCTTTCAATCTCTCCAAAATTTTCTATCAAAAAAATAGGGTAATTTCTTAATATATAGAATAATATAATAATAATTCTATATTAAAAACTCAATGAATACGGGTGACGGGGATTGCAGCCTGGATCATCGTGTATCGGGAACTGCAGTCAAACTCAGTTGTAACGCCACTTCGGCTACAGCGTCAATAATTGGCGGTCCTGGCTGATTCCCAAAGAGAATAATAATGTGCCTTGCTTATAACATCGATGAAAAGCAACCACCTCAGATGTAAGGGGCCGTTCAAGTATTACGTAAGCAAATTTTTAGCCATTTTTGAACCCTTCCCCCCCCCCCTTTGTCAGCAAAAGGTTGACCCCCGCCCCCCCTTGTCAGCAAAATTTCGTCATCAGCTCTGCCCCTCTGAATCCTAACTCATATTTTCATAAAGGGTGGTTGATGACGTAAGCATTATCCAAACTCCCCCCCTTGTCATCAAAAGTCAGCAAATCGGAAACCCCCCCCCCCCGTCGTTTGTTGTTCTATTTATACCTAACGTTGGGAAAAAAAAAAGATTTATTGTATGTTTGATGTTGCTCATTGACATGACCACTATACGAAACATTTCCGCATCTTCCCCTTACAGACTTTTTCTTGTAAATATCTTCGTCCCTTTCTTCGTAATCTTCGTCCCTTTTTTGTTAACGAAGTTTGCTTTTTAATTCCTAATCTTTACTAAAATCGGGAATAAAATTAACTTCCATAATTTATGAATGTTATAATGAATATGCATGACGTGTTATAATTAATGACTATAAATATTCATCTCGCATGTTTGCAAAGTTGATTGTTTCTTTTCCCGTGAAATACATTTTTGCAGACCTGCTGTAGCAGATTTTTCCTCGCCAAAGTTATTGATAAGCAATATTTGGCAGGAATTGGCGACGTCCCGTATTTCTTATCCCAATTTCCCGTGTTATTCTCTATCAAATTAGCCACACCCTAATCCGCAGGTTTGTTAACCAATGACATGGGTTTCCTACTGGTGTTCCGCGACATTTTTTCCAAGGTTCCGCGTTATTAAACGCTACGGAACCCGGAGAGCTTTCGAACAAGAAAACATTCTTGTTACTAATACTCGCAAAGTTGGATTTTAAGGAGACATTATTGTCTTTAAAAAAAAAAAAAAAGTCAGCAGATTGTGAAAGAACAGCATAAATCTGAGAAAGAAGCGTTGTCCGCTGTTTTTCCCCCAACTTTCGTCCGGTTTTTGAATTCAAATATCTCCGGATATTGCACTCAGAAACGTGGAATTTTTTTTTTTGTTAACCTCGCTTAAGACGGCAACAACTTTCTAATTGGCTTTTTGAGGACAGGGTTCCCGTATAAAAAGTTAATTTTTTGTTAAATTTTGATAACTATTCAACCCCTTACAACATGAATGACGTAACAGAGTTTTATACGTTATTTGGATACTTTTTCTATTTGGAAGTATACATCTAGGATCAACGGTTTCCCAGTAAAATGCTGCAAGGGAAATTAAATCGCCCTGTATATGCTTTATGTGTAAGAAACGTCACAGAGAGAGAACTGGAACTGCTGCTGTCACCTATCAAATTAAAAATAAAACTGTTGTGATTCTTTGATTGAAATTGATGACCGGTTTTCGATTAATGCACCGCATAGAAAAAGTCTATATTTTTTGAGCAATAATATCAGTTGAATTGTCAAGTTTGCTTAGTGCAAAATTCACTGAAATATTCGAAAAACGGGGGAAAGTTTGGGGGGGGAAAACAGCATTAAATGCGGGTGAAACGGTTTATCCGCATTTTTAATATTTAGTTTATCCATCGAGAAGTTTGTTTGATCGTCCCGTGTTTTACGAAACAGACAATTTTTCCCATATTATTTGGCTTTTGGGAGTAGTGGTCGTTCCTATCGCCCCGTACCCTCTGAATCCGCTACTGAGCTATGGCAGACATCGTCATCTACGAACAAAACCGAAGTGGACATCTTCAGATTCCAATGGAGTGAAGGCAGAAATCTTCAACTGCGAATGAAGCCGAGGCAGACATCTTCGGCTGTGAGTGAGGCTTAGACAGACATCTTTAGCTACAAATGAAGCCGAGTTAAGCCGGGATTACACTGTAAAAGTTCTGTGCATTTAAAAGTGCTTTTTATGAAACTTGAAAAATACAACCAATAAACTGATATATCAGTTGCATTTGCTCGAATTAGTTTATTGGTTGTATTTTTCAAGTTTTATGAAAGCAGTTTTACAAAACTTTTATAAAACTTGAAAAATCCAGCCTATAAAGCTCATAGGTTAAATTCGAGCGAATGCAACTCATAATCTAACTGGTTGAATTTTTCAAATTTAATAAAAGAACTTTTTGGAGACAACTTTTACAGTGTAATCCCGGCCTTAAGGGCATCTTTAGCCGCAAATGAAGTGGAGGCGTGTGGATCAAAGGTGATGTGTCGGAGAAGGGGCTATCAAAATGCATCCGATCTTCCCCTATTTTACGGGACAGACAAATTCTTCCCTTATTATTCGGCTATTGGGAGGGGCGTTCGCCCCGCTCTGGATCCGCGCTTGGCTTGGTCACACGGTATCCAATTTATTTTGGTTTCCCCCCACACACACACTTCCAACAATCTCAATGAAAACTCGACGAACGTACTAGTGACTGGTGTGGTCGGTTAAAGAAAAATAAAAAGATTGCAATGACCGTCGACCTTGCCCCAGGGCCCCCGTTTTCTTGTATTTTGAGCACAAACTTCATTAATTCTCTTCATTCTTCCTTTTTAATATACCAGTTTTTTTTTCTTCTTCCTCTTCTTTCCTAATCTTATATAACATTTTTCCCCCCTCTCGTCAATTTGTTTTGGTGGGCGGGGCCTTAATTCATGTATAAGGCAGCGTCCGTTTGGTTTCTTGGAAGAATATTTTGGAGTGGGGGCCCCCACGTTGTGTATGTGAGTGCAAAAAAGAAAAAAAAACAAATTTTTCTTAAGGGGGTTATGGATGGAGGTGGGGATGGGGAGGGAATCGATTGCCTTCACACTTTTTGATGGAAGAGGTTTTTGTTACTGTCCTGTGAAAAATACTTTATAATGCATGACAGCGTTGTTATGTATTATTCAAGCATCTCTTTCTGGAAGGAGGGTAAAAAGATATCTGAAGAGATTCTTGTGGAGACCCCCTATCGTCGCTGGTCCCTGGGTTTTATGCGTTATGTGACCTTAACGCTCGACAAGGTCGAGGTTCTTTCCCGAGTAGTCGAATTATTATTTATTGGCCGTAGCTGAGTCTCTGCTTGGGAGAAGAGAATTTTTACGCGTTTTGTGCTGCTGTGTGTGAGTTTTCTTGTTCGAGGAATGACTACCATCGTTCAACAGAGATCACTGGATCGAGGCTGTTTCATTTGGTCATCCAGTGGGAAAGACTGCGAACCGTGTGAACTTCTTTTTAATGATAAGAGTCTCGATAATCTGAGGTGAACGGGACCTTCGGAGGATTACCAAAAACTTTAATTATAAAGTAGTGAAAAAAAAACGGGGCATTTTAAATCGGGGGACGGGGTTTACCTACTCTTGGCCGTTTTGTCCTCAATTTTACTGCGCAATTAAATTTACGGTTCAATAAACTGTCAAGACCTAGGGCCGGAACTAGTGGTGGGGTACAACTTCCCCGGCGCAAAAAATTTAGTGGGGGGGGGGCAGTTTTAGGTGAGAATAAAGAACACCGTTATAAAATTGTCGAATTTTAAAGTTGTGGGGAGCCGCAAAAATCCTAGTTACGGCCCTGCTAAGACCCATGACCACCTTTACAAGGGAGGGTGACGGGAGCTCCAGCCCTGGGGGGTCGATATGAATGTTTTTCCTTTGTTTTTAAAGCTATAAATTTACTATAGAAAGGCCTGTAACAGGATTCTGGCCGGGGGGGAGTCTGGTTAGGGACGCCTTGAGAGCCTCATGGGCTCCCGGGAATAATGCCTGCTTACGATCGAAAATTTCAACCAGATCTCACATTTATGAAGCTCCTCTGCATTTGAAACACCCGGGCTTTATCTTATTTGGGCCCATGTATTAAGACGGCTGTAGGTCCACCAGAAACCTTAGTCTAGAACAGCAGTTCTCAACCTTTTTTGACTCGCGGAGCCCTTTTTAATAAAATAATTTCTATGGCGGATCCCCATGGGCATATTTTTTTTATTTATTCGTCAAAGATACTGATTTATTTTTGATTAAAAAAAATTTTTTTTTTCAAATTTAGTTTTTTTTTATTTTCCTCGAGCGGCCGCGGAGCCCCTGGAGAGTCCACACGGAGGAAGTAAGAAAAATAAAAAGGTTGCAATGGCCGTCGACCTTGCCCCAGGGCCCCCGTTTTCTTGTATTTTGAGCACAAACTTCATTGATTCCTTTTTATTTTTCCGCGGAGCACCGGTTGAGAACCGCTGGTCTAGAATCATGACAAGAAAAATGAGACAAAATGAAGGGAAACTCGTTCTTGGCGAGAAATAGATTTTGTGAAAGAATTTCAGAAAATTCCAACACCTCGTATATTATCCGGAACCTCGAAAGAGACGAATTATCGAGATTCTCTATCTATCGTATTATTATTAGTTCCCGGAAGTTCAAGTAAAATGCCATAAATGCCCATTTTCAAACTTTTTTTTTGTTGTAAAAATGCCTTTTGTGAATTTTTCCTACCATAAATGCCTATTTTAACATTGTTTCAAGTTTGTTGGGGAATTTCATAGGCCATTCTCCGTACAACTTGGATATTTTGAGCACAGAGAACTTCAAAGCACCTTCTGTTTTTGAAATATCTAACTCTTAGTACAGTCGATGTCGCTTATTAGAATCACGAATAATGTTACTCGGGTATTGTTGTCACTTTTGCAAAGAACGGAACGAACCATTACCATAACATTGGGAGAAAAAAACGTTGAAAGTTATCGTACTCTTCGGTTTGTGTTATCTCTTTTTTTTTTTTTCGTCAGGTTTTTTTTTGTAAATTCTGAAGCTTAGGCTTAACTAATTTTTTCCCCGTAAGTTATCGTTATCAGGCTGCAAGACTATGTAGGATGCTAGAAGATATTCTCTCTTCTCCTTCCCTTGTTGACAAACATTTCTGTACTTGATGTCGTAACAATTTCGAGAAATACGGGATGTATGGTCACTCCTCTCCCCCGGTACCAATCCGAAACTGAAATCCATGCCTAGATGCCAAACACATTCCCACAACAAGATTCGCGATATCAGAAACGGTCCAGCCAAGCTGGAGCTTGGAAATTTCTGGGAAAAAAAAAAGTGCTTCCTGTCCTAGATTTACGACGTGACTACCCAGATAGATAGGTTTTTTGGTAGTATGTATATGTGTCTGAATGTAATCACATCATCAGGCGTAATCAGAATGGGAACGCCGCCGGGGCTGTGAGTGCGCAACAAGCGAAGAAGAGCTGTGACGACAACAAAACACACACACACACAAGAAAAACCACGATGGCTCGCCATCGGAAAAGAAAGAACATCTTTCATAGACAAAAAAGCGTGAACAGCGGAGTATGGGTCGTCATCTTCATCTACTTCAACACACACACTGAGAGAGAGAGAAAAATAACCAAATAAATAAAGTGCAGGGCGTCACAAGCGCATATCAGAGTGTTTTTCTCGTGGTCTCTTGTACTCACTCATTAGGGTGTCACACACACGCACAGCTACATGGCAGAATGAAAAATAAAAGATGGGCTCCTTGCCAGCAAGAAGCTAGGCTTAGCTTGTCTTGAGGTTGGCGGGTTCAAGGAAAAGAATAAAGTCACTGCAGCTGCATGAGAGGACTTTGAAAATTTTAAGAATGCTTATTGCTCTCTCTCTGTTGTGTATGTGTGTGTAGGCACATAATGCCTTTTAACAGTTTTGCAGGCAGGTGCCCTTCGTAAGAGAATATCATCACACACACACACACAGAGCAACCAACGCATCATTTTTTTTTTTCTTCGTTCTGTCTGAAAATAATCATCCTGTCGGGACGTTTACACAATGACTAACACCCTGTAAGAAATGGAGGCGCGAAAAATAAATGTCACGTGACTTGGATATTTTTTTAAAGGATGCTTGAAAAATCGTTGGAAGAGACTAGAATGACTGGCAATGCTAAATGCACAGGATGGGAACAAGGAATTATTTCATCATCATCAATGATTCAGATTTAGTGGAAAAATTTCGGAATCAATAAAAATTCAGAATTGATGAAACAATTTCGGAATCAATGGAAATACAGAGTTAATGAAAGAATTTCAGACTTAGTTTTTGAAATTTCAGAATTGATAGAAGAACTTCTGATTTACAAAAATTTCGGAATCGGGAGGAATTCAGAATCATTGAAAGAATTTCAGGATAAATGAAATTTCGGAATCAATATAATTTCAAAACTGATAAAAGAATTTCGGATTAAAAAAATGTCGGGATCGGAAATTCAGATTTAATGAAGGAATTTCGGTATCAATGGAAATTTAGAATTAATGGTGGAATTTCACATTAAACAAGGTTTCAGAATGAAATTTAAAAAAAATTCGGAATCAATGGAAATTCAGATTTAATGAAAGAATTATGTGCAATCAGTAAAAATTCAGATTTAGTGAAAAGATTTTGGAATCGGTGGAAATTCAGAATTAAATATTATATAGTTATTCAGAATTTATTAAAGAATTTCGGAATCAATGAAATTTCAGATTTAATGAAGGAATTCGTTCCACAATCTATTGTGGAATCAACGGAAATTCAAATATTCAAATGTAATGAAAGAGATTCAATGAAAATTCAGAATTTATAAAACAATTTCGTATGTAATAAAAGGAGTTTAAGTAAAATTAATGAAATTCTTCATTGATGTGTGGGAGCTTCAGTTTTACTTGAGTTTTACTTGTCCGCCCCCCCCCCCCGGTACTTTTCATGGTCAATAGATTCTGACCCGAGATATTCAGCGATGGCAAGACTACCAGTCAGTAATTAGTGCCCTAATTCACAGTTTTCCCAACTGGTGCTTCCCGTAAGTAGCTTCTCTGGGGTCCCGTGGACTCTCAAAAAAGGCTGTAATTTTTTTAACTCAGGTGGCGGTGTTGAAACATCTATATTGGATAGATGTTCGTGTTTGAGTTCCGTGGAACAGCGTCGTAAGCATCAAAAGGCTCCGTGTCCTCTATCCTTAAAGTACAGGGTGTCCCGTGAATTCGTAATTAGTTTAAAAATTGAAGGAATCGGTACATTTCAATGCGGTTTGCCAAACCGTGGAGCTTTTTTTTTTTTGTATGGGAAATAAAATTCAAATTATTGCCGATAGAGGGCGCTGCACGAAAGAAAGACGATGGAAATATGCAAATCAGAGTCCTGTAAAGTGCAGGGTGTACGATTAACAGCTCGTTTCTGAATTTTCCTGTTACTGGCACTTACATAATGTTAACATTTTGATTTCATTGGGGATGAAGACTATTGGTGAAGTTGTTCTACCTCAGCCACGAATCACCGGCTGAAAAGCTTTACGAACGTTTCGGGCGCAGAAGAGATTGTAGAAAGCCCGACAAAATTTGAACTATCTTTCCGCAACAAAAAAATTTCCCCTTTCGTGAGAATAACTTTTCACAAACTGAATTCATATGTGCATCAATTCCTTCAATTTTTATGAATTTTTAAACTTTACGAATTTATGAGACACCCTGTACTTAGGGTTCCACAAATGCAAAGTTGAAAGACATTGTTAAAGATATCATTATCTTACATATGACTTCTTTTATATACAGTATGTTTTTTCATCCGTTTCAGATTACCGTCGTGATCAGGTCCAATGGTCCATGTTCCGTGGAGAAGACCTTCGAGGCCCAGACCGACTTTCTACCGAGCGTCTTCGTTGACGGCTCCAAAACCGGTGGACCCGGTGTCCGAATCAAGGAGGAGAGCCCCGGACGTCACGTCGAGATCCACCTGCGCCACATCGGGACGAGGATAGTCATCCGGCAGGTCGGACGCTACCTCACCTTCGCGATCCGGATACCGATGGAGATCGCCATCCAGGGCGCTTCCCAATCCGGCAGTAACACCCTCGAGCTGTGCGTCAGGGGCTGCCCGAAGCGCGAACGGATCGACTTCAACCAGCTGCTGTCCCAGCCGGACAGCTTCATCTCGATGGTCACGAACCGGGGCCACGTCGCCATACCGAAGAAGGAGGCCCTGGCCACTTGCCGCCAGTACAACGTGACGGACTTTTACTTCGACGCTTGCGTCTTCGACCTCCTGACCACCGGGGACAGCACATTCAGCATGGCTGCCAAGGAGGCCATGCACGACGTCCTGACGCTGTACCCGGCGTCCGCCTCGTCCAGGCAGAACAGGACTGTCCTGCTGCACCAGTCTCCGCCTGCTACCGGTTCCCAAAACTCCCAGAAAGGATTCGTTCTGCAAGAGAACAGCGCTCCGGGTCGACCATCGTCGCTGCTTCTGCCGTTCTTATTGGCTCTCGTGCTGTTGTTCACTTGTAGAAATGGGAGGAGTTTATAATGTTGTTTTAAATTTTCTCCATTGTTAATTTTGTTTGTTTTCCTCCCCCTTCTGGTGGTTGCTCAGCCGGTTGCGCGACTCAGGTTATACACATAATTTTTTTTTTTCTATGAAGGACCGTGAATTTCTGGTACTGCCATATTTTTCTGTGTTTCGTTGTAATATATTATATTTTTTCCTCTCATTCAGCACATGCGCAGAAGCTTAGTTAAGGGTCCACTCTGTAACAATAACCACACACACTAATCTTATATAGCAGGGGTCTTCGCCACATGGCCCGCAGATCACATGTGGCCTATGAAGCTTATTATCGTGGACTGCTTGACCGTTTTTAGACAATGGCAAAAACATTAAAAGACGATCAAATTTAAATTGATGTGATTGAGCTCGCAGACCACTGAGAGTTATACTGCTATGAATGAATTCCAGAACTTTGCCACTGGACTGATCCCGTTACTGAGATCTCTTCCAGCCCATCTTCGTGGCAAATGCTGGAACACTTTGAGTCCAAAAAGAAAAAATTACAGACCGGATGGGGTTGGGAGTTGGAGAAAAGTTCCTGGGTTTCGTGAATGTTTACGTATATTAGAATGAAGGTATATTTTAGAAGCAATTGGAGGGAGCTCATGCCATCTTATCTGTTATCTTACTCTTGTCATGTGATACACATAGGATGCAACAAACAAACGGAACGAAAATCTTATTGTATAATATGAAGTATCCATCGAAGCACCTTGGGAGTTATACTGCAGCATTATCGTAAAAAATAATTTCGAAATCTAATTCAAGTAATAATTTTACACCTCGTTGGCCATCTATTAAGATGTCATTAGATTATAAGTCTCCTTTATATCTCTGAGTGTATGAATTCTTGCTATTATAAATGCCTCAGTATGAGTTGGAGGCCCACAGCATGCCCCCCCCCCCCTCTACCACAAGAGTGTGTTGACAGGGCTCTATCCCTGGGGCCCGGACAGTTGCTATAATTTTTTTTCTTTTTGAATATTATAAATTAACTGTAGAAGGGCCTGCTAAAGATTTCAGCCTAGGGGCCCCTCCTCATGGATGTGGGGACCATGCCCTGCAGGCTTCATGGGAAATCTCAATATGCCCCACGATGTCTCAAAAGTTGAAGACCTCTATTATATAGGATTACCACTCCAAGCTGTTATGCCATATTTCACGTAAACGTCCACAAAGCAGCCGTCCAAAGCTTCTACAATTAACATAAGCCTTATACAAAAATGCTGCCTTAAGCTTTCGCCATAGTGCTTGCTCATAAGTACAGTGCATTCAATTTGAAAATGTACTCGCCACTCATTGTATCTCAGTGCATTTACCCCCATGTTTTGCAGTGTTCCTTGGGAAGCATTCTGGCTTCTATACCCTGGACAGCTGATGTTCATCTTCAGCTCTTCCAAGCTGAGTGGATTGTCATTGTATTCGGTTTGGTGGTGAAATACTCCCTTGCAACAGTCCCTTGCAACTGGTGAGACTTTAGTAGCCAGAGTCCTTTGCAGATGATTCTGTTGCCAAAACGACATGGTGGAATTTTCTAAATGACTAGTGTAATTGCGTCCCCGCTCAGAGATTTCAGGAGATCCGGGCACCTGTTGGATTCACTGAAGGAAGAGAGCCCCAAAGCAGAATGTTTAGCACTGTTCTGCAACGAGCCCTCAGCTGACTGGAAATTTTCTGCAGTAAAAATCCCCATACATGTAATATTTTTTTGCACTTTTTCTTAAAATTCTTCCAAATTGTTCTGCAGTAGCGCTAATTGTTCTGCGACGTACGTCACAGATTTTGGCACATTCTGCTTCGGTGGAAGGGAGGAACACTCACACTTTTGGCACAACTCAATCGGTAATACAGGGCCATAACTGGGGGCGGGGGCAACTGACCCTGGCGGCAGATTTAGGTAGAAACAAAGGAACACCATTACAAAACACAACACTGCGTGTGCACTCAGACTATTGGGTACACACACGGTTACACTTCCGGCACAACTCACTATGTAGTAAATCATGTATAGATGGTGATAGACCCGAGTTGTGCTCAGTTTGAAAGAAAGAAAGTACTACATATAAAAAGTGTTACACAGAAACAAACTTCACATTCGGTTCACAATACGTACACCAAAATACTGGCATGTACTAGTTCGTTAGAAATTGAATATGGTGTATGTATGGTTTTTAGTAGTGGTAAATTTGCCTATGGCGGTAGACTGGAGTTGTGCTCTGTTTGAATGAATGTATTCAGTGGTTGCGTTCGTCCTCTTTAAGTGAGGCCATGAGCTTTTCATGATAATACCTGCTTCTTTGTTGAAAATTGGTTTTTTTTCCAGCTCCATGTTCAGTAACTTTGGCTGCAGACTCGTTCACTAGATAAAACCATGCTTCGAAATGAATAAGACCCCCCCCCCCAACCCCATAAGTGAATTTATTCTGAAAACTATCACCGAAACAAAAATGTGAATTCAGTCAGATTCATATTTGTCAAAGTGCCGAATACAGTACCATTTCAAATTGAATGCAGTATGTAATGCCAGTGCCTAATTTTATACTGAACGTGACCAAAAAAATTTCACAAGAGATTCGTCATGATGAATCTTTTGAATGCAGCTTCCATTGCTATTCAAATAAGCTTGAGGACTTTTTTACTCCTAATTTTTATCAAAATTTAACCAAGTAACGGATCCAGTTATTCTTCCAAACATATGGATCCATTTTTTTGAGGAATTAATTTTTTAATCAATGAAGGGAAGATGTTAATTTTGTGAAAATGTAAATGAAAGAAATCTCTTTTTGTTGTCCATGTGTAGTTTATTAATGTACGTGCCGTGTATATACAGGATATACGAGTATATATATGTATATCAGACGGTGTATTTTTGTTCGTTAGTGTGTAATGTAAGATGTATTTTACAATGTGTATCAAGCTATATACATGATAACTTGCCATTGAGTTGAACTCGAATATAATCAGCTTCGTCATGTGGAAAATTACGAAAAAAAAATACCATTTTTGGCATGTATAATTGCCATGTATATTCTAGTCGCATGATTTTTATTCTTTTTCGTGTACGTGTGTCGTAGCTATAATATTGATGGCAGTGTCATGTCTGTCCATGTTTTTGATTTTTCTTGAGAGTTGTTTGGATACATGTTTTTTGTAGGGATAATGCTTCACCAGAAAACGGGAAAAAAAACACTATTTAAGCACATTTTGATACACAAGTAATATTGAAGACATAAAATTCAGTTTTTTTAAAAAAAAACATTTTTGGCATGTTAGATTTGGAGGAAAGTTCTCAAGAAGTCCTCGAGAAATGGTTTTTATCAACATCAGTAGATACACCTCATATTCAAAAGTAGGTTTTCTTATGAGTCAGGTATCGGGGTTCGATACTTCTTGAGGTGTAATGAATGGGAAAATTACTGTTTCATCAAGAATTGAATTCAAATTATGTCGTAATCGGACATAGCCAATATTCTTCTCTAATATCCGATACCCCTTTATCTGTCTTCAATCTGGTTGAGATTGAAACTAATCATACGTAAATAGTTATTACTTGCTGTATGTATCGAGAGTGCATTGTAGTTGCAGGGCCATCTTAAGAGCATCATGGGCCCCCGGGCCAAGTGATTTTTCCGAGGCCCTACTTAGAAAATTCTAAAAAAATTCAACTACTCATTTTTCTGAGGCCCCCGGGCCGTGACTGCGTGAGCCCATGTGTTAAGATGGCACTGTGTAGTTGGTTTTGTAGAAACGATTGATATTTTGTATTTCAATCACCAGTTGATTTGTTTTTGGATTTCCTTTTGTTGGCTTATCCTTTGTTATGTATTAATAATTCACTAATTGTTTATGTGAAATAATTGAATAAGCATTATAAATTCCGGCATCGTCAAAATCTCTCCTTGATTTGAATCAGAGTATAATTGTCATTTTAACCTTAACTTCAATCTTTTATTTATTTTTTTGCATCTGAATTGTGTCTTTATGTTTATCCTCTGATCCTTACCTTTATTTGCATCTTAATTTTGCTTTTGTAGACACACCTAAATCTAATCAATATCTTTATTTGTCATTTGCATTATAAATCGAAACAAAATTTGCATCTGAAAAATTTCTCCCACGTTCGAGTTATGCATTTGCTTGCACATTTAAATTTGAACTATACCTTATTTTAGAGAAAATAATTAGTATGTTTTTAAGACAAATTCTCATTTGTGTTAAGAATTTGTTGATTATTTTCTGTGAATTAAAACCAGTCAAAGTTTCTATTTTTCGATAATATACCTTATTTATTCACATCTAAATCATTCCTGTATCAACCCATGAATCTTTCCTTGATTTGCATCTGAATATTTCTTTTATTAACACCTACAGTTTGACCTTTCGTTGCATTTAAATCTTGCCATAATCTGTATTCATATACACATTTAAATCGAACTTTATTAATTTGCATCAGAATCTTGGCTAAGTTTTTCAGTAAGAAATGAAGCAACACTTGAGACTTATTTCTTCATCAGAAATAAATTAGAAAGTACAAATGTTGATAAAAAAAAAAAAATTTAAGCTTAGAATATATGTGTAGGGAGCAGCCAAATTTAGCCAAAATTCATTTATTACCATTTTATACTTGTGTGTATGCTTCAATTTCTTTTGCATATATACAGAGAGAGCTTATAAGTTTTTTGTGTGTGTATATTTTTTGTCTCCCAAACATGGGAATGTGCTGCTTGAAAATGATGGATCACATATTGTTTTATATGTAATTTTTTTTTTTTTTGTTGATGTTGACGTGCCATTCATTATTTCATTCGTTGATAAATTATTTCATTTCAGATGGACAAGAAAATATTAGTAGAGAAATAAATCTTTATATATGTATTCTCTGTGTGTGTGTGGATTTCCCCCCCCCCCCATATTGTGCCTTGGCTTTTTATTAAGGCTGGGAATCGATTAAAATTTTTAACTGGTCAATCAAAAACTTTTAATCGAATATTTTTTGTGACCATATAATACTAATAGCTGCTATAAAAAATATATTTTATTCATTTCACTCACTTATTCAATTGATTTAAACAAATATAGGAATAGGTTATAAGAAATTAAGGCTGTCCGCTTTGAGCAATTTATGCTGAACACACATAATTGTAAAAACCTATAATTTCTTCACTTGGATCTTATCGTTCTTTTTTTAATCGCTTAATTTTGGTGGTTATTCGCTGATTTTAAAACTGCTTTCGAAAATACTGTTGCTTGTCTTCCTAGAAACTCTTCTCGGATGGTACTTGTCAGATCAGCTGATGCTGCCAGGAATAAGGAAAGCTACTGTTCATAGTGTAGACCAGCGGTTCTCAACTTTTTCTGACTCGCGGGGCCCTTTTCAGAGTATAATTTCTATGGCGGTACATCCTTTTAGGCCACTTTTTTTGATTGTTTATCAAATTTATTGATTTATTTTATTAAGCCGCGGAGCCCCTGTTGAGAACCGCTGGTGTAGACAATAAATTTTGGTCGTCTTCTAAAACTCCCATCAAACTCAATTTGAAACTGCAATCGTCAGTTTTTGTTAAATCTAATTTGATCGAAATATTGATTCCAATACAGGGTGGGCAAAAAATTACGTAGAACTTTAAAAATTTTCATAAAAACCGGAAAAATAACCACCGAAATAAAACCTGATTTGCAGGGTTAGCATCGCTAGGTCACGGGATTTTTTTTTTAAGACGGTGGCGCTGGTACGAGCTACTTTGGTGGAGATATGCGAATGAGACGGTTATAAGAACTTGCGCTCCTAATCCACAACCACTTCACCGTTATAAACCGTGTATGTGGGACCTGCTGCACTGCCGTTGCTGGATTTGTGACTCGCCTACGATGTGTTACCAAATGCTGTTTTTCTATTTTTCCTTCCTTAAAAAATTCCCCGTAATCTAGCGATGCTAATCCTGTAAACAGTTTTTTATTTCGGTTATTTTTTCCGGTTTTTATGAATTTTTTAAGTTTCTACGGACTTTTTGCCCACCCTGTATTTTTAAATACGGTCACTTATCCATAACATGTATAGATTATGATTTATAAGACATCTCTAATCGATTTTTTCAAAAAAGATTTAATTCACAAACTTTTAATAGAAATTCTAATCGAGTCGATCAACTGAACTAAAATTTTTAACTGCGATTAACAATTGATCGATTAATACGGGGGGGGGGGGGGGCGTCAACGGCGGAGTCGACTGATCTAATGTATATATGAATTGACATCATCATCGTGCCCCCCCCCCCCAAACAATAATGACCTTGCCCCCCAGACTTCCAAGTCAATCTCCGCCTTTTTTCCAGAATTATTTCTGGAATTCCTAACTTTTTTCCAGAATTTTTTTATCTTAATATTTTCCAGAATAAATTTATTGCAAAATTTTATGCGATAAATCGCTTTCCCAGAGGCAATTTCTCCTGGAAGCCATCTTGAAAAAACCTTCTGAAAGTTCAACTTCAAGTGCTGCCCTCTGATGAAAGCCCATAAAGTTCATATAATATGTTCTCTCACGATATTTCCAACTCAAAACCCGCACAAATTTTAAGTCAGAGCTCAACTCCCCGAATTCAAAAAAAATATTCTATAGTGAGAAAAAAGCAACCGCCGCATTTTTTTGTGCGTGCATTGTCTGAAATTTGTTTGGTGAATTCAAGTTAAAATTTTTTAAAAAATATATGCAGTATACATGTTATGGCAAAAGCCAGTTGACCCGGCCAATGTTCGAATTTCGGGCTTTCGCAGGGGATGCAGGTCCCTAGCCGAAGAAAAGGCATGATTCGGGGGGGAGGTGTCATCAACAAGTTGGCGTATTTTTTAATAAGTATGGCCATTTGTAATTATGGTTAGCTACAGTAAACGTAACGATCAAAGGAATCGAAATATCGCTATTATAGGAATCTCCAGCCAATGTCCGAAACATATGGGAATAGGGTTCAATTACTCGTAATTAAGATTTTGTTCCGGGGGGAGGGCGTTGGTGTAAAAAATATCGAAAATATTGAGTGGGCTCAAGCACATTGAGGACTGGGGGAAGCTAAAACCCAATTTCTATAATAGAGATAAGTGGTAGATATTGGGGGGGGGGGGGGGGGAGATTCGGGCCCAATATATATACATACAAGTTTACGCATATGAGGAGAATACAATTGTGATTTTACCACTTCCATTCACTGAAAATCAATATTTCAATTTTCTGTTCCCTCTAAAATCACCGCATGAGACCTCTTTTTTGCGCTCTAGTTCCGACCCTGGGCTCCGAAAACAGAAACCTATCAGCAGTAAACCCACGTCCTAGGCTATGTGGAAGCCCTTTCTAATCTTACTGAATGAAAAAATAAAATTCATCACGATCTCATGGTCATAGCTGCAGCCCCCACCTTGTAAGGATTGGATTGTATTTTGGGTTTATTGGCGCAAGGACCACCTTGTAAGGAGCTACGGATCCCTTCTAACGATCATTACCTGCGACTCCCCCTCCCTCGGCCTTATATTAATTTATCCACAATGCTGCTCTCATGTCAGTGACAATCTTTAAATATATGCAAATGCACATCAATAGTCTGCTCGAAGCGGCGCAAAATCTGGATAAAATTGGCTGCGGGGTTGCCCTGGAACCACCGAGCACAGTTTGGGAAACCACTTGTGTAGGGTATTCTAGACCTGAAAAAGTTTGCTTCATTGGGAGGTATGATTCAAAAAGGGGAACATGAGGAAGGTCAATGGAACCAACTGTAAGGCCTACCCCTAAAGTTTTTGTACCCCAACTAGAGAAGGACCCTTTATTTTATTCCATTTTGACGGACCCTACGGGTTCTTCACAAAATGATCTCCTCCCCTTTCCGGTCTTCAACCTTAAAATTTTTTTTGGTACATGGGGGGGGGGGGTCAACGAGGTCCTTCCAGTACTATATAATATATCCAATAGTGGGGGGAAAGACTCCTTCCTCATCTTGTGTTGCTTGATCGAGGGTGAAAGAAACGGATCCTATGGGGGGTCCCCTCCGTTTTTTTTTCTTTTGAAAAGGAATTTTTCTGAGGGGGTAAGCTTTTTTTCTCTCCTTTGGTTGGTATTGTAAGGCCTTACCCCTCTTGATATGTATTATATATAGTATATACCACTGGTTTGTTGGATGTACCCCACTTCGAAAAAATAGAGATCTGGAATTCGTAGGTTCGAAAGCATTGTTGCAGCCCCCTAAAATATCTGAACATTGAAGAAAAATGAGAGAATTCAAGCCTTTTTTGAGTTAGGAGCACCGCATCATCCAAAATATAGGCACCTGAAGTAATTTCAAACCTGGTGTTAACCTTTCCCAGCCACTAACCAAAATCAACAAAGATCAGCTTCGCGACCTTTTCGAAATTAGTTAAACCAAATCGACGCAATAAGAACATTTTTAACAGGACTGCAGATGGATTTATACGAAACCATCCCTATAAATCATGTTTGATCGTGATCCATGGCTCAAGAATCCCTAGCGCGTAGCTGTAAGTGGATTTGTTCGACCCATCTCGGAAGTCCCCCTGCGAATCAAGTTTGGGGCGTGACCCATAGTTGTTTGTGGGTTTGAAGGACCCATCAGATTTAGGTAGGCCTATAGCGCGGGGGAGGGGGCGCTCCTACAACTTATAATTTTACACGATAAATTTAAGATCATAATGGAAAAAAAAACCAATGAAAAATCATGTCTAAAGTCTAGCTCAGACATTTTGGAGTCCCCCTAGCCTGCTGCATCAAGGGCCGCAACTAGATACTTCGTCGCTCGGGCAAACCGGCATTTTGGCACCCCATGCTATATAGAAGAAGCAGTTGAAGGGGAGATTCGGAGCTGTTTTTGGTCCAGCGACTGGGGCATCAGCTTTGTCTGCTCCCCACTAGTTGCGGCCCTCGCTGCACGGTTATTTATCGCCAGGCCATAGCGGGGGGGGGGGGGGTCTTTTCCAACTTCCCCGAAATGTGAGAAAATGACCAAACAAGGTGGCCAAATCTATTGTTCTATTCATGGAGGACCAACGTCTCCCCCCCCCCTGAAAGAAATCGAAAAGTGGTTTCCCCCCCCCCCCCCTCCGAACGAAATTTCTGTCAACGGGCCTGGTTTCTCGGGCCCAATTATCTACATCAGTGTTTCCCAAAGTGGGCAATATCGTCCCCGGTGGACGATGGATTGGTCCAGAAGGAAACTACGACTGTAACATGGGTTCGCTTGAGGTGGGGGGGGGGGGCGATGAGAGAAAAAAATTTCTGAAGAAGGGGACGATGTGGAACAAACCACGTTTGGGAAACTATGATCTGCATTATTAAGACGTAATCAGTATATAGAAAACCCATACAACGGAATTCTAAATTCTAGCCTCATCGATATCGGTGAAACAGGCTTTCGGAGGCGATGAGGGGAGGAGGCCCTTTTTCGCTATAGCGAGCTGATTAATAAAAGATCCTTAAGAACCTTCCTACGCATTTGCGGCTGGAAACCAGTAAGTGTTAAGAGAAGGGAGCAATTGGTGCCATGCTTTCCAAAAGAAAGATTCGCCCCCCCCCTATCATGTAATATGCTTTCTGCCCCCCCCCGTCCACCCATCGCCTTCATAAGAACAGGTAAAAAAGAAATTCTGGGCGTGAAAACAAGGATAGGCAGTCGAAACGCCCGTCATCTTTTTTTTCCCCTCTCTCTCTACAAAGCGGGGGATTTCAACTCATAACTGACGAGTAGTGAGAGATTTTCATTTTAAGAAACGACCGGCAGCAGGAGCCATCCAAAAATTACGCTTTTACATGACCTAGAAGCCAGAGCCCCCACACGCGCATTCCAACATGGGATTTTTTGGCGGGTGCTCTCTAGGGTGTCAAAAAACAAAAGCTAACAGAAGATTCAGTCCGTAGCCATGTCAGGGATGTGTATTAATTTCAAATTCACCTCCCGAGCAAATGGTGTTTCGGAGAGAGAGAGAGAAAAGAAAGAGAACCATATTCACATCATTTACTAATACATGCTCAACCCATGGCCCGCTGGTCAAATGTGGCCCTTGGATTTATCCGATGTGGCTCGGACTCCAAATCTAATTTTGTGAAAATGAACTAAGTGGCATATACAATAATACGCGGTGTAGTTTCACCAAGGCCGCAGCGGGGGTTGACTTGGGGGTCTGGTTCCCCGCCCCCGAAATGGGAGAAAATGACCGAAAAAGGGAAAAAGATGGCCAAATCTATCACTTTGGTTAACGGAAGTAAGGTGCTTTGCATCAGTCCGGGGCTGTGAGCGATTCAATCTATCTATCACTTTGGTTTCCCCACCCCCCCGAAATGAAAGTGGTCCCCCCGAACGAAATTTTTGGTAACGGACCTGAGTTTCACATCATTCAAGTGGCCACAGCACACATTTCTGAATCACTTAACGCTTTATTTACCGAACTTCTTGAAAGTTTTTAAAATTTGTGACAACTTTTTTTAAATACTTAATTTAGATGCAAGTAAACACCCTCTATAGCAGTGGTTCTCTACCTGGGGCCATTTGGCCCCCTTGCGGTCCTGGGATATTCTAGGGGGACCACGGGAGAAAATCAGAAGAAAGTTGATCCACGACAGGTGGTGAAGGGAGTCATAGAGAGCTGTGAAGAGAAAAGCTTTAAAAGTGAAACATGGTTGAAAAATGTTACTACTTTCAGAATTCATCAGATCCGTCTATAGAACCAGGGGCATCTTAACCCTTGGGTCTATGTGGGTATGAACAGGGTCTTCATGTCTATAATGGAGGGAGAGGAACTGCACTATATGGGATCTGGTACTATATGATTTTCATATGTAAGAACAGCTTGCATGTGAAAATCATAGTACCAAATCTATGTAGTACCAGCTTAGTATGGAGGGCCGCCAGAGCAACGGTTGATGTGTTGGGAGGGTCGATTTATTGTGCATGTGCGTTGGATCATCCCGTATTTTACACAGACCCATTTTTACCACATAATTTGACTCATGGGAGAGATGATAATCCATCATTTGAATCCGTTCCTAGCCAGGATTATAGAGATTGGCCTGATTTATTGGGGGGGGGGGGGCACAGAAGAAAATGGAGAAAGAGGTTGGGGTTATGACAGGTGGTTTGGAGGGCTGCAGAGAGCCGAGAAGAAAAATTAAGGTGACTATTCACTTACAGAATCTAACAAAACCAGCCATAAAACCCAGGGCCGTCTTAGGGTGTGGACCCACCCGTGCCTCACGCCTACATTTTGCAGCAGAATCCCTAGGATAGGGGTTTTTTTACAGGCCCTCGGCTACATTTTGCACAGACCCCTCCTCTATATTAAATTATAGTGTAAAAAACAAAAAATTATGAAAACCATATCAGGCCCCGGGCTGCAGTTCTGTCAGTCCCACTCTTGTGAAGCGTCATGCCCGGAGATCTCATGTCCATAAGTGGATCCCACCTTATGATATTTTTTATAGTACAATAAATTTTGAATATAAATAAGAAATATGTAGGCTACTTATTTCCAGCTAACTATGGGACTACCATAGCATCACTTTGCCTAGAGGGCCCATGATGCTGAGACGGCCCTGAATAGAACTCGGACTAGCGGGGAGCTCAATAAATTTTAGGCCAGTGGTCTGGAGGCCAATCTTATTTGAAAAATTTTCGTTCAGTATAAATTCACTGAAAAAATCAATTCAATACGTATAAAGGATTTTGCTTCTAGATAAGGGTCGCAAACTCTGGGTAAGACAGGGGGGGGGGCCACGGGCAGAAAAAGGTTAAGAAACACTGCACTAGACTACAGAGGCAACGAATCCCTTAATATTTCCTTGGAGCTCGTGTACAATTAAAGGGGCCGTCCGGAGTGTGGTCCAGGGACGTGGGTTCGATTCCCCGCAGTGGCAGTTGAATTTTCTCTCTTTCCAAAATATATCTTCGCAACAGCCAGTTGTGTTATATAAGAATCTTTATTTATTTATTACATTATCTTGATATTCAGAAAGCAGATCACTTCTATCGCCACTATTTCTTTTGTATGGTATTCAAAAAAAAAAACAATTTTTTTTTTCCTCATTTGCACACACAGGGATATTTACATTCTGAACACTTTGAACACACATTTCACATCTTCCTCGTGATGTGGCAAATGTTGGCCAGTGGCACCCAGTGTTCTGAAAAAGAACGAAAACCATAATTGGTGATACGGGGTTCCAATGTATTGTGATAGAAACGAATGTCTATACATTCAACAGATGCAGATTTCCTTCCATGAGATTCAACACATATATTATATATACAGGGTGGGCAAAAAATCCGTAGAAAATTTAAAAGTTCATAAAAACCCGGAAAAATAACCGAAATAAAAAAACGGTTTGCCGGGTTAGCATCGCTAGGTCACGGCAATTTTTTTAGGAGAAGGGGGAAAAAACCGCCCCGATAGGTGACACTGACGTACACAAGTTAAAAAAAAAGATACGCAAATAACGAACTCAATGCCTCGAAATCGTTTATTACAGCATGTGTTCCTTATATGACCACCACCACAGGGAATAACACATAGCAATCGAGTCACAAATCCAGCAACGGCAGAGTCAGCAGGTCCACATACACGGTTTACAACGGTAAACTGATTGTGGATTAGGAGCGCAAGTTCGTATAACCGTCTCATTTGCATATTTCCAACGATGCCGCTCGTACCAGCGGCACCTATCGGCTGTTTTTTTTTACTGTCTTAAAAGAATTCCCGTGACCACGTCATGGGAAAATGGTCACAATATTAAAAACAAACCTGCAAGCAGTTTTTTATTTCTTTTTTCCGGTTCTTATTGATTTTTAAAGTTTCTACGGACATTTTGCCCACCCTGTACATTATGTAAATAAATATACAGTCAAACCTCGTTAGTGCGTCACCCGGTTAACACGTCACTCCGCTTACCGGGTCACTTTTTGTAAGTCCCAATTGTCCTCATGCAGGAATTGGCACAGCTATGGCTTACTCCGCTTAACGAGTCACTCCGCTTACTAAGTCATATTTTTGCTCTCCCAAGAGTGACTCATTAACGAGGTTTGACTGTATATATAAAGCTAACCTAAAAATGTAAATAACACCCCAGAATATCAAAATACAGACTGCATCATATATAGATATGCACCTCTCAAAACATATTGATTGCCACACTCAAGACCGGACGGGACTGGTCAAGTCCCAACCATGAAATAGTATATCAGTTTAAAATATGGGCTCATAAAGCTCATAACATATCAAATTTTACATTATATATAATCAATAATAATAATAACTAAAAATTATAACTTACCAAAAAATGCAAAACAAATGAGTATTTTGTATATGCAAATACATGGACGATTTTCAATCTTCTAGGCATCCATCTTGGCCTTACATCATCTTATATACGCACTTGTCTCTAGCAAGCTCCCAACGAAAAATAAGCTTGTTCTGCCATCCAACAATTGAAGAACGAACTTCATAAAAGTGGACTTCAATGCCCCAATGGGTCTCAAAGCGTTCAAATTAATACAGTACCATGAGAAAAAGGGTAAAAGAACCTGATTTAAAGATCACTTGAGCGACCCGTGGCATAGTTCCAGCGCATTCAAGTGACTCGTGGCCCATTCTCAGATCACTTATGTGATCCGTGGCACATTTACAGATCACTTCAGTAACCCACGGCACAGTTACAGAGCACTCAAGTGGCCTATGGTGCAGTTCCACATTACACTTGTTATCAGCGGCACAGTTCCAGGTGGCACTGAAGCGGCTGGCGACACATTTACAGATCATTTAAGTGACCTGCGGCACATTTGAAGATCACTGAAACGATCCGTGACATATTCACAGATTACTCAAGCGATCTGTGGCAACGTTTAAGACATTTAAGTAACACTCGGTGCAGTTCCATATTGCTTAAGTGGCCAACGGCACGTTTCCAGATCATTTAAGTGATCCACGGCACATTTACAAATCACGTAAGTGATCTGCGGTGTGGTTTCAGAGATCACTTAAGTGGCCACGTTTTCAAACCAATGAACTGACCCGCACTCTCCTAAAGGTTGAGCACCCTTGATTTACTATAAAATATCAATGTTATTTCAACACCGGCTCTACCCATAGGGCTGACATGGCTTCAGCCAGGGGTCTGGGGGGGGGAGGGTTTCGCACCATAAATTCACTATCGGGGGCCCGAAAAAAAGCTGATCAATGCCCGCGAAAGATCTAGGGACCTAGGAAGTATAGTATGTTGAGGTCCATATACAGATACGGGGGAATAGAGGTGACCGTGCGCCCCTTCCCCGTTCCTTCGGACTCACGAAAAGTGATTTTTCTAACCCTAACTGTGCGGCTCGCTGTATATTCCTAGTTCCTTAAACGACCCGTGTCCAGGTCGATAAGATACTCGCCTAAAGTACCAAAGGATGTCTAGAGGTGTCGCGAGTTTTGATACCCGGTTCATCCTTGTCAGAAACGTTCTTGACACGGGGATACGACAGAAACGGCGACTGACCACAGAAAAAAATTGCTCCCGCAGGTAGTCCCAAATCGAGGGATTAGAGCACCAACCTCTCGGTGAGTATGAAAAAAAACAGGCTGCCGTTCGGATTTGACAATAAATTGTAGGTCCCGGTCTAATTAGCCCTCGCGTGCAGAAAATGACCGTGCTATAAAAATGATCAAATTAAAAGACCCGTTACATGCTTTTTAGATCACTTGAATGGCTTGCTGCATAGCTCCAAAGTACTCCAGTGGCCCGCTGCACATTCCCAGATCCTCAAGCGAGACATATTCCCAGATGACTTGAGTGATCTGCGGCTTAGTTTCAGAGCACTCAAGTGGTCCACGGCACGTTCCTATATCTTTGAGTGACCCGCTGCACTTTTTCACATAACTTAAGTGGTGAGTGGTACATTCCCAGGTTAATTAAGCGACCCGCGGCACATTTGCAGATCACTTAAGTAGCCTTCCTGTGTCTGTTCAAGATCACTTACATAATTTCTGCGGTGCTATTCTAGATCTCTTAATTAAGTGGCAGCGTCTCATTTTCACATAAATCAACCCGCACTTTCTTAAAGGTTGAGTACCCTTGTGTTCTAGGGCAGACGTCTTCAACCTATTTCTTGTCGCGAGCACTCACCTCAAAAGAAGAGCACCCTCACGACCAGTTTGACATACGAATGCGTGAAATCAGAATGATTTTGATCCTTGAATGCTATTTGTAAAGGGTGTTAAATTGGAAAGTTGATCAAGAAGTGCTCGCGAGCACGAAATCGGATACGAAAATCGAGCACTCTGGGTACTTCAGGGAGCACCGTGGGTGCACACGAGCAACGGGTTGAAGATGACTGTTCCAGGGGCTCCACGTGCACTTCCCAGGGACTCCAAGACAATAAAATAAATCAGCAAATTTGATAAATAAATTTAAAAAATTAGGGATTTCGGTGGCGCTCTCCGCCATAGAAATTATAGGCTAAGAAGGGATACGAGTGCGAGTCAAAAACGGTTGAGACCCGCTGTTGTAGGGAATAGTGTAGGGCAGCGGTTCTCAACCGGTGCTCCGCGGGGCTCCTTGTGCGCCCCCCAGGGACTCCGCGGCCGCTCGAGGAAAATAAAATAAAAAACAGTAATTTGAAAAAAATAATTATAATTACTTTAGATAAGAATAAATCAGTAATTTTTTGCTGAATAAGTACAAAATAGGTCTACGGGGCTCCGCGAGTCAAAAAGGTTGAGAACCGCTGGTGTAAGGGGTATCCCCCCCCCCCCCAGCTTTAAAGGTAAGGGCAAGATGGATACGAAGACTTATAACGTAGGCGATTATAAATTTCACGACGGCCCCTCCAGTCGAACAATTCTTTTTGGTTATTCTTTATTCTTGGGCACCGTCAAGTTTCTGACCTTGCAAGTTGCTCAAGCCGCTCTTCTTCACAGATCAGAGCAAGGTCGAGGGCCCGGGCACACTCTGTGGTTGGTGGGTAGAAATGGTTGCGGGGGGGGGAGAGAATTGCAACGAGGTTGGCATACACACATGGTTGGGCGGGAAAGGAACACTCTGTAATAATAAGCATTTGAAGCCTGTCTTAAGTTATAGTATGTGCTCTCCATGTCTGTGAGCCCCCCCCCCCCCACACCCCGACAAAAAAAAAATACCCGAGTAAAAATGGGTACGTCTGAGGGGACGCGGGGGGGGGGGTTCCCCCTTTTTTTTTGTATACAGACTATTTCCTTCCCACTACCACCAGCTCGTAAAGAAGAGTATTTTTATTCGGGGTTTTGATTGAATAACGACTAGTGTTAGAAATTGAGGGGCCCCTTCCTTTAGTATTTGCCAGCCCCCCCCCCCCCACTCAAAAAAATAGTGTTTTTCTTCTCCATTCGGTTTTTTTCCCCTCTTCCTTTATATTTGAGACTTTCGCTATTCTATAGCCGTGTAGAACTTTAGAAGAATTCCGGGATATTTGGATATTTCTAGGAGGATAGTCTGTGTTCACCCGGACAGAGTTAATATGTGAGTAGGGTAAAGTTCTCGTTGAATAGCTCTTAAATCAATTTTCGAGCTGCGAGCACCGTTTGTCCTCGACTCTAGCAGAAGAGCACCTAGTTTTACTCAATAATCAAACAAATATGGTGTCAGGGCCGCCATTTCAACTTTTTCCAGGGGGAAGGGGAACTTTTTCCAGGAGGGAGGCAAAGCACATGTACTCAATGTATATATATATATATATATACACCATTTTTAGTGTATTTTCAAAAGCCAAGGGACCCCCCCCCCCACCCAAATGACGGGCCTGAATATGGTATTTTGTTAATCGGTAAAATAGCTCTCGAGTAAAAGAAAAACTGGGTACAGTGCCGTCCGTAACTAGCCATTCCTGTGCCCTGTGCAAGAATTTGCATTTAGGGCCGCTTCTGGCCCATTCTGGGCACTGTGCGGGTGTACCTGTTGCACCTGCCCAGCTACGGCACTGACTGGATATAGTATTGAGCGAATCTGGGCGTTTCGGTGAATACCTTGGCGCTCGCGAGCGCGCAACGAGACAGAAAACGCCTGATAATAGGCTTTTATGAACGAGTTATTTGACTGATCGGAAAACACTACTACCTAAACTGAGTTAGTTACCTTAAGACAAATATATTATTATTGCCATATTCTGAATATGGTATTCTTACTGTAATTATAATTAAACATGATTTCTGGGGGGGGGGGGAATAAAGCTATATCCCTCAGCTTGCTCACCATGCCCGATCATTTAAAATCTATACAGTGATAATTCGGCTTAAGAAGGTTTTTTTCGTGATTCTTCTGCCTCGGCTAACGAACATTTCCGCTGATATGGATGCACGTGAGCATAAAACAATTGCGTCGTGAGTTGAATTTTCAATTCATCCAATCATCGCATCAGAATTAGTCACTCCGAGCGCCCGATTAACTCCTGTCTACCTCGGAATATTTTTCCATATTATTTCTCATATTGATGCTGAGAGGGCAATGCCCCCCCCCCCCCGTATCTCTGCCCATGCTCATGATGCTCTTAAGACGGCACTGTTCTAAATAATGTTTTCTTTTACTTTTTCCATGTCAAAATACGTAGCGTAATGAAATCAAAAAAATTTGTGTTGCTGGAGTTTTATGCTTTATAGCATAATAAGTGTGATAAAAGTTCTATAAAACTTGGAAAAAACAACCAAATAAGTCTATTGGTTACATTCGCTCGAATGTGCTTCCATTTTTGAGGCTTTATAAAAGAACTTTTCTAAGCTCGTGGGATTTGTCCAGCCCTAGTGTACCTTAATTTAAAATAAAAAGATATCTCCAAAATCTAATTTTCCTGTAGATTATCATTCATTCAACTTTTAAGCTGTTCATTTTAGCCTTTAATCAGTTTTTGTCATTTTCATAGCTTTCCTTTTTGGTGTTTTCAGGGCCGCAACTAGATGCTTTGTCAGCCGGGGCATAGGCGGAGATTGACATGGAAGTCTGGGGGGGGGACACGATGATGATGATGATGTCATTTCATATATACATATATACATTAGATAAGTCTACTCTACCTTTGATGCTGGGGGGCAATGCCCCCCACGTCCCGTCCCCCCGTATCTCCGCCCATGAGCCGGGGCAAGAATGCATTATGGCGCCCCCTCATAATGTTGAAGGAGAGATTAAAGATTGAAATTTGCGGCCCCCTCTAGTACAGCGCCCGGTGCACCACACCCGCCTGCACCCTGTAGTTGCGGGCCTGGGTGTTTTAAAAAACTTATCTTAGAGAAGGGGAAACCCCTAGAACGAATCAAACGATTTTTCATAGAAACCTATGGGAAATCACGTTTCGGATAACGTACGTGTTCTGGAATGGATCACCTTCGTTAGCCGAGGTATCACCGTATATAGATTTGTGTGTATATGACCAACAGACCATGTGTATATGTCTATACAAATCTATTGATGTAGAATGCCACACAGTGCAAATTGAACCGATTGTCGCCAACTTGCCAACCAAATTTCGCACATATATATATATCCAACAGCGCCACGGATTGAACGATAGGCTACTTTAAAAGTTCGTCAGAATTGGGCAAATGCCCGAAATGGGCAAGAAATTGGCAACAATGGTTTCACGACCTCGGCAATGACTTTAGAAATGTTTATTTTGATTAACGTGGTTCCCAAACAATACGTTTCAGACATGTTTGCTCCTTAACAATGGTAACTTCTTTTTAATGCTCCCAGTACACAGGGTGATTCCATAATTCCCCTTGGCCGGCTTTTCACATGCAAACCGAAGTATGCCATACTTCCAATCAGAAAATTTATCCAAAAAACGCGTGTAGACCCTCAGATACGTTATTTACGTTGTGAGGGGGTTGTATCTATTAAAAATACGAAAAATAACTTTTTATACAGACACCCTGTCCTCTAACTTTCAATGAGAAAGTTGTTGTCCTATGTCGCATGAGGCAACAAAAAAACACGTTTCCAAGTGAAATATTCACTGAGATATTTGAATTCAAAAATTGGGAAAGAACAGCATAAAAATAAGGGGAATTGTCTGTAAGCTCCCAACTTTAACCCCCCCCCCCCCTCCAAATAAACACACACAGAATTTTTGTTTTGGAAAAGGAAAAACTCAGAAAATGAGGACAAAAGGTATAAATTTCAAAAAAGTATGGGGACGCTTAAAAAAAGCATCCAAAATGTGTCCTCCTAAATGAGGACGTCTGTTAAACCCTATTGTTGGCAATCATTCCCCTTAATATCCCATGACCCATCATTTGTTTCCTCTGGGACATCACTTATGAATGGCACGAACCACATCTTTTAATTTCCGTTATGCGATGCATACCAGATATTGAAGGGGCAAGGCTTATATAAAAAAAAGTAATAGTATTCCTTCTAGGCCTCAGCGGGACCACTTCCCAAATCACGTGGACGGCCCACTGTTTTGACTCTTTCTCTCTGGGGCCTTTCCCACCATAAAAAATGCCCTGGCACCTTTTATTGCCCTTCTTTAGGATTCAAGTTTCTCAACCACCATTCCCTGAGAGTAAATTACGACTTTGTTACGGCCCATGTCTCTCTAGTAGTACTATTCTTCCTTTTTTTTTGCCCATCTCTGAAATTTATTTACGACTTAAGGTGCAGTGGTGTATGTGTAAAAAGAAAACCCATTGGGAGATGATGATGATGGTCATGAGGAGGAGGAGGAGGATATGTGTTCCTTTATTTGCCATCTTGTAAAACAGAATACGCCCTCGCTGAAGAACTTATGCCCATAACTAGGGTGACCATATCACCCGTATTTTACCGTAATTTTTGCTGTCCCGTTGTTTCCCATATTTTCAACGAAGTTCACCGAATGCCCGAAATTGGCAAAAAAAAAAAACAGTTGGGGAATAATGGTTCTTGGGCCACAACAATAAGTTTTGAAATGTTTGTTACCGTGGCTCCCTAACAATGCGTTTTAAACATGTGCACCTGTGTGTGCAGATTCGGATTTAACGTCGGGCGCGTCGTTGGGGCCCTCGACTTCTGAAGGGCTCCTAAAAACCCTAACTTTCTTCTAATTTCGCCCGGGACCTCAACAGACTAAAATTTTCTTCTGCCTATGTGCATTTGCAATGGTTTGTTACTTCTTTAATGCTGCCAGTATATAGGGAAAAACCCGGGCGCAGCGCCGGATATTATATCTATTTTCACATATTTTCCCATCTTCGACATTTTTTCTTTCTTTTGTTGAAATACATTTTAACACACCAATTTGCAGGACCACTTCATTTCCAACTATTAGCGATTTTTCGACTATTATAATGCTAACTAGCTCTATAATGCTGCCCAGGTTTTTTCAATATGTACTGGGAGCATAGAAGTTGCAAACCATTGTAAAGGAGTAAACATGTCTGAAACGCATTGTTTGAAAACCACGGTAACCAAAGTAAATATTCCAAAAGTCATTGTTCAGGTCCAAGAAACATTGTTGGTCGACAGTGTTTTGCCTATTTCGCAAGCCTTTTTTTTACATGTTCCCCACCAGTGAAGATAGAAAAATGACCACTGGTGGGGCAAAGCCCTTTTCTTGTTTTCCTGAAGCAGCTTCAACTCCAAACCCTACCAATATGAAGGGAGTCAAAGGAAAAACTAACACAAAAAGATTTCGCCATTTTTTATGACTGATTTTTTATTTTTTAAAAAAAAAGGAAAAGGAAAGTTCAACTAAAAAGTTTCCCAGGGACCAACTCCTCTGGAATAGGCTAGATCAGGCCTTTCTGTCGGCCATTTGGCTGTAAAAAATACCCATCTAGTTGCTAGTTGTTTGTCTTTTTCAAAAAAATTTCCTGTGTACTTGTAGTCTATTATTAAATCACGTGAAAATGCAGAAATGTTCCGGGAAATACGAGACGTATGGTCATCCAAATAATGATTAAAATTAATTCTGGTTGTAATCTAAGTCCGGTTTCTAGTTGCTTTCGATAAATATAATGAATCTGTATAAAATTTTTGGAATGGTGGTTGAGAAACTTGAATCGTAAAGAAGGGCAATAAAAGGTGCCAGGGCATTTTTAATAAAATCTCTTTTTTGAAAAACATTATAATTATTATTAATCTGCATATGCTATACAAATAACATCTTGCTTCCTTTTGTACTTGCAATAATTTTCTACCTCGCGTGTTTTTTATATTGTCTATAATCAATGCCAATTATGTATTTTGCAGAAATACAAATGGGTCTTCAAATCCAATTCACGCAACCTCTCCGATCATGCCCACAGACTCTTGTTTTTGCCTATTTATTGCATTTTTTGCGTACCTTCATACAAATACAAATACAACGCCACAACAGGCAAAATCCCCAACGAGGTGGCTGAGAAAAAGATGCCCATAAAAATATGGATGTCATACGTTTCAAAAATATAGCAACCCAATTAAAAATGCAATTAACAAAAATTGTAAACAATATATACACATGATAAAATATTATACAATGCCCATAAAGAATACTTATGGTTGTCTTATTCTAAGTATGGATAGAGCTTCTCGATTTACCCCAACATGTTTATCGTATTTCTTTTCGAACGTTTCAATTGTGTTACAATTTACTACCACCGGGGGTAAGTTATTCCATTTATTAACAACCCTATTAGAAAAAAATTCCCTGCCACACCATAGCCTTGCATTGTCCCTCACTAATCGATACTGGTGTGCCCTTGTAAAAGCAGTCGACTGGCGGTGTACTAAAAGTTCATGGTCCATCCTATCCATCCCATTGAAAATTTTGAACACTTCGATCATATCTTCTCGACACCTGCGTTCATCCAATGTAAACATATTCAAAAAACTCAACTCAAACTCAGACAAAAACTCAACCTTCATAATCAAGCCCGTGTTCCGATAAGGACACGTGTAGCTCTTCTCTGCACCCCTTCAACCAAGTCTATGTCCCTCTGTAGGTATGGTCTCCAAAACCTTACAGCATACTCCAGTCCAGGACGAACTAAGCCTCGAAAAAGCGGAAGAATGACTTTAGGAGAACACGAAGAGACCTTTTTGAAAATGAGACCAAGCATTCTATTCGCTTTTTTGACCACCGCTGAACAATGTTCAGAAAACCTAAGCCGCTTGTCAATGAGAATTCCCAAATCGGTGACTCTAGTTGCATCCGGGATAGTGACACCATTCAACTCGTAAGAGAACCGTGGGTTGTTCGAACCAAAATGAGCGGCCATGCACTTATCAACGCTAAACGTCATGCTCCATTCATTTGCCCATGCTGCAATCCCGTTTCAGTTGGTCTGGAGCAACTCCCTATCGTTTTGATTCCCGATTACCCCCCATTAGCTTCACATCATCTGCGAATTTGCTAGTAATCCCATCGATACCCTGATCGAGTTTATCGATGAAAAGTGAAAAAAGTATGGGGCCAAGGACACTTCCTTGAGCAACTCCACTTGTGACGCCTGTCCAACCAGAGAATTCCCCGTTCACCATAACTCGTTGCTACCTATCTCTTAACCACGATTCTATCCAATTCAGCAAGTTGCCCCCAATTCCAATTTCGTGTAAACGCTTCAAGAGTTTACCATGTTGGACACAATCGAATGCCTTCTGGAAATCAAGGTAAACAACATCTAAATTTTTGCCCTTACCCAAAGCCTTCGTCACGTGATCATAGAAGCAAAGGAGGTTAGTTACACATGACTTCCCCTTCCTGAACCCATGCTGATTATCCGACAATACATTATTCTCGTCTATCCACTTCACATTTGCCACTGCCTTTTGATGATAATTTCCAAAATTTTCGAGAGGGAGCTCGTCAAACTCACTGGACGATAATTGGACACCACTTCTCTACTACACTTCTTAAATATCGGAACAACATTAGCAAGTTTCCAATCCCTTGGGACGATACCCTCAGCAACACTACTCCTGTATATCTGTGCGACTGGCCCCAACAATTCATTAGCACATTCCCTGAGGACCCTGGGATAGATATCATCTGGTCCTGGTGCTTTGCTTGCACATACATGTCTTAGAAGATTTAGGACCTCCACGTCTTCTACTTGAATATCGTTGAGGGTTTTATTACCCCATGCAACACCCGTATATTGAATATCATTATCTTCATTAAAAACCGACGCGAAAAGGTCATTGAAAGCACTACACATGCCTACATTGCTTTCTAACCTAGAGCCTCCTATCGAGAGGGGGGGGGGTGCAACTGTCCCCTTACATCCATTATTGACGTATCGAAAAAATGATTTTGGGTCAGAGCCAATGTTATCTGCCAACCTAGATTCAACTTACTTTTTACTATCCCTTATCGCTTTCCGCAACACTCTTCTTTTATCAGTAAACAATGATAGGTCACCTCGTCCACTTTTATACTCTCTGAATGCTCTTTTCTTTTCAAGATCAAGGTTACGCACGCTTTCCGTGAACCATAGAGGGTGCGATGTACAAACACGCTTTTTTTCGAACAAAGGGTATGACGTCGTGCAAAACAGAGGACAGCTTCGTACTAAATTCTTGCCATTGACTTACCACCCTACTGATTCCAACCGGTCTTTGGAAACTTCTGCTAACCTTCCTCTCAAAACATCAAAGTTAGTTCTCCGAAAACAAAGAACCAGTCTTTTGTTATCAACCTTACCCAAGGAAAAGTTCAGTGAAATCTGACTATACGATGATCACTAGAAGAAAACTCTTCCCCCACCGAAACATGTTCAACTAGATCCTCAGAACTAGTAAGAACTAAATCCAAAATAGCAGTACCCCTAGTGGCTTCTGATACATGCTGATACAAAAAATTTTCGAGCACCAACTTAAGAAAGTCTCTTTCGTACTGATCTCCAGATGAAAGGTTCTCCCAATCAATACCCGGGTAATTGAAATCCCGTAGTATGAGAACCCTCTTACGCTTACACATGTAGGAAATTTCATCATGCAATTTGGCGATGTGGTTTTGATCCCTATTCGGTGGATTGTAACAAACGCCAACAATAAGTTTATGACGTCTTTTGTTCTCAAGCTCAACCCATATAGTTTCAATATCACTTCTCTGCACGTTACACTCTCTAGCCTTCAAACATGATTTTACGTATATCAACACTCCACCCCCTTTCCTATCAGATCTATTTCTCAAAAAAGTATCGTATCCTGACATGTGTAAGAAAGATTCATCCCCATCGTTTGTCCAAGATTCTGTAATGGCTATAAGATCCAGGCCCTCCACAACTATCATAGATTCTAGAAAATCTTTCTTATTACCCAAACTCCTGGCATTTATTAGCACACATTTTAATTTACCCGGTGATTTAGCATCAATCGAGAAGCCATCCAAGTCAGAGGTGGGTAATTCCCCGTCAGTACTGTTGTGATTATAATTAACTAACTCGCATTCCCGACTACGTGGTCTGGGAGTAAGAAACCTGACCTAAGACTATCGTAAACCTCCCAGACCCCCCTCTTATTTAGATGGACCCCATCCGAACGAAGCCACCTATCGGTAAATGCGGGAAGCTCCAAGAACGTGACCTCAAGTGAGGAGCAAAAGTCCTTCAGGCCTATATTGAATTGGTGTCGAACGTTGCCAATCTTTCCCCCAGGAAGACAACAACGCTCGAAACCCCTAAAATCCCTACACACTCGGTTCCCAAGTTTCCTAACCATAGAATCGCCGATTATTAAACCCCTATCACTATCCCCCTCTACCTCATCCACGACCACCCATTCGCCCTCTAAACTGTCGTTGTTCGTGGAGATTGCTTCTTCATCAACACGTGGCTCGACGACCAGAGGCTCAGTTATAACCGGGCCCTCTAGCACCCTAACTTTTTCCCGTAAAGCTTCGACCTCGAGTTCCAGCCTTGTCCTATCCAAGTACCCTTTACAATTGAAACTGTCAGCTACTATACCCCTAGACCAGGGAAACCTCCCGTCGCAAGCTCTACACAACACTAGTCGAGGTCGAGGCATACTAACACTATTGCTAAAGCTAGATAATAATAATAATAATAAATAGGAAAATGAGAAACGTTAAGTGGAAATTAAAATAATGTAAAATACATTACTATGCAAAATATACGTAAGAGATTATACGAAAAAATTATGTACCTATTTGTGCAAATGATATAGTACACTCCTGTTCTGCATGTGCCATACAATATCACCTTGCATCCTTTCTTACATGCAATAATTTCCTACACACAATGTGTCATTATCCCCATTGTGCATAATTTTTTATTGCAACACGCTCTGTAAACTTCTGATAGATTTCTTGCTGTTTTTGGGGCGTGGTAGCCCGGTCGATAAGATACTCGCCTAAAGTACCAAAGGATGTTTAGAAGTGTCGCGAGTTCGATACCCGGTTCGTCCTTGTCAGAATACTTTCCTGACACAAGGTAAAAAAAACAAAAAACGACGACTTGACCGCAGCAAAAAATTGCTACCGCAGGGAGTCCCCCCATCGAGGGGTTAGCACACCAACCTCTCGATGAGTATAAAAAACAAACCTGCCGTTCGGAATCGGCAATAAATTGTAGGTCAATAAATTGTAGTAACAGAGGTCTAATTAGCCCTCGTGTGCAGAAAATGACCGTGGTGCGACTCAAATGATCTTGCTGTTTTTTTCAAAGTTTGTACATCTCCGCCCTCCCTGTTTTGCATATGTTATGCATTAACACGGAGGATAGTTATAATTAATTAATGAGTTCAATAATTAATAATTTCATTAGTTAATACTTTTATTAATTAGTAACTTATTAATTCATATTTTTATTGATTAATATAAAATTTGAAATTTTCACTTGTTATGTCAGAACACACTGGAGCTTACTCCGCTTCGAGTTCCCTTTTTTTCTAGTGCCCCCACCAGTTTAAATTTCTTATAAAATGGCCTGCTAATTCGGGTCCTGTTTGAAGACCTGGATTGAACTTGATTGAATTAGATTTGAAGACACATTTGCATTTCTGTAAAATTTGGCGGCGATCGGTCTAAAATTCTAAATTTAGAACACAATTTGTATCGAGAAAAATCAGTTTTGTATACAGGGCTAACTAACAGCACAACTAGCTAGCACGCATAGCTAACAGAACGCACTGTCGAACCATTGATCTTCGAGGCATACTTCCAATTAGAAAAAACATCCAAATAAACATGTAGCCCTTAGATACGGCGTTAATATTGTAAGGGGGGTTGCATAGTTATTGAAGTATGAAAATTAACTTTTTGTACCGAGGCCTCAAAGACCCCCATTAGACAGTTGTTGCGCTGTTTCCAAGTGCAATATTCGCAGAGATATTTGAATTCAAAAACGGAGAAAAGTTGGGGGTTGGGGGAGAAACATCATTAAACGCGTTTTACCCTCCATGACCCTTCGCAAATAGCGAAGGCAGTCATGGATCCGGGTGATGTCTCTGGAAAGGTGACTTATTGCTTAGGTTCATTGGATCATCCCATATTTTATAGGCAGGGCCAGATTAGCCATTAAAGAAAATAAGCACGTGCATCATGAGAAAAGAAGCACCATAAAAAAATGATAAAATAGTACATTTGCTTTTAATGTGCAAAATATCCGGTAGAAAATTCAAAAAATTCTAAAAGCACTTTAGTGTACAGTTGAAGATCTTTATCCAAAGATTTCACCAGGGCCGCACAGGAGGGCCATAGGCGGTGATAGACTTGGAAGTCTGGGGAAAGGGCACGGTCATTATTGCTGGGGGTCATGATTATGATGATGTGTCTGTGATGTTATTATGTCATTTCATATATATACACATGTTCATCATTCGACTCCACCTTTGACACTGGGGGAGGGGGCAATGCTTCCAATGCTCCTCCCCCGTAACTCCCCCATGAGAAGAGTAGAGGGGACGGGGGTCTAGTTCCCGGGAGCTGGACCTGAAGGAACACTGAGTCAGGCGCGGATCTATGGGGCGGGGGGAACGAGATTTCCCTCATTTTACATAAAGTAAGCCTCGAGCCGTCTTAACCCCGAGAATTTTAGGTCCCTCCCACCCCCATGGGCAACAGCGCCATCTTAAGGCATGGGCCCACCCGCGCACGTCCCGGGGGCCTTGATCAAAGAGGGGCCTCACAAAAATGAGATCAGGTTGAAATTTTCGAGAATTTGCTTGATAGGGCCACAGAAAAATCAGATGGCCCCGGGGGCCCATGATACTCTTAAGATGGCCCTGACGGGCAAAACAAATTCTTGTGAGGGCCCTCCATCCACATAGCTATATATACCTGCCTACCAAGTTGCAGCTCACTGTCTACAAAATTTTAAACAGATCAAGAGTTGTCACGAATTCCCCGAGGAGTCTCCCGACCCGTGGCATCATAGGACCCGAACAAAATGATTTCTCTGACACCCTCCCAACCTTCTCCACCTAAAAATACCTGCTTACCTACTCTCGAAAATTGTCAACATTTGATTGTCATGAGACCCCGGGTCATGTGTTAAAAGTAATGGGAACGGGGCATCAAAATTACTTGGGCACTTAGGGCCTTCGTATGGGTTAATCCTGCTCTGTTTATGGGACAACAATTCTCTCCATATCACCCTCCCCCGCGAGGATCCGCGACCTTCCTGGACGTGCTTATGTCCATAGTATTTTGTATAAAACTCACAATAACATGCGTATATCATTACGAAATGATTTTTCTTCTTTTTCATACGAGATGGCGTAACTATCGAGTATACAATACGATTTTAGGATTTCAAACTATTGCGTTAAATACGCCATCTATCGCTTTAATAATGCACTACAAATGTGTTCCCTCTCTCTCTCTCTTTCTCTCTTTGTTTTTTTTTGTTTTTTTTTGTTTTTTTTTTAACAATTTCCAATTATAGGACCAGTGTTGTGAGCAGGGCCGTCTTAACAACCGCATGGGCCCTGGGAACCTCCTTTCATAGATAAAAGTTAGAGCCCGAATTTGACATGGGGGAAGGAACAGGGGCAAAATAAAAAATAGACGGCCCCTGAGACTGCATTCAAAGATATTTTGGATAATCAGTTAATTATACAACATATTGTTTAAATTCTCTTCCGTACGGGACCTATTATCTGTATTTCGCCCTCCCCTTCCGACCAAATGTTTTCGGTTGACAAAGTTTTTCTTTCCCTTTTCGATTCAGAAGCACCCCCCCCCCCCCTCCTAGAGCGGTACCCCATCAGGTCGCACGACCCAAGAGCCGTCCCTGATCTGGGCTAACGGGCTTGAGACCTTCCACGCCCCCACCAATGCAGTGAATTAATTTATTTTGTAAAAAATCACATATAATTTGTCCCGGCCCCTTCCCGAGCTGGTGCCCTGTCAGCCTGCAGCCCCTGGCTCTTCTATAATGAATTTATAGCATGAAAAAACATAAAATTACAGCAATTGTCCCGGGTCCCAAGGCTGGAGCCCTGTCAGCCCTGTCCTTGTGGTGACCATAACTAAGAGCCCGGGACGCGATTTCGTGATATTTTGTTTCACACTATAAATTCACCATGGAAGAGCCCGTGAAAAATTTGGCCCGCTAAAGATCCAAGCTGCAAGATGTGGGGTTGGGGGGGGGGAATCCATGTCCTAACCCAAGGGTCTTCAACGAAAGGGCTCGAGGACCGCATTTGGTCCTCGAGTCCCCCCGGACTTCCAAGTCTATCTTCGCCTATGATTTCTGTATATTCTGTGAAAACACTTGAATCTTCGGATGTGATTTCCTCTCGCTCCCCCCACAAAATGTATAAAATCGGGGCCAAGAATCCCCCCCCCCCCGAAATTATTATTCGAAATTATACCGCGTGTGATAAGGGCGACCCTCTGACTACGGGTCACCGTATTTTGCTGTTGGTAATTCGATTGTGCGTTTAACAGTGAATTTGTTGCAAAAAAATTGAGAACACGCACCCCCAAACTCGTTAGTACAGTTTTTCACTTATAATCACTTGTTCCATCATGTACATACGAATTTTGCCCCATGGTACGAGGGGGAAAAAAAAAGCTTACCGCAAGGGGGCACCCGGGTTTGAACCGGGGACCTCTCGATCTGCAGTCGAATGCTCTACCACTGAGCTATACCCCCACGTTGAATTTAGGGAATATTTACTTATCTTAAAATAACACTCGGATTCTCTATTGCAGTATTTTCCTTAATTTAATTAATGTGTTTTTAGGACATTTTTGCGAATGCTTTATTCCTTCCCATGTCCGTGCGGAAACTACGAAATTAGGTTTTTAAAAACCGCAAATGAAAGTCGCGTCTATCTCCGCTTATGGGCGCGTTCACGCTCCTATGGGAGTATCATGAAATTAAACCAATCAAATTGCATCTCTTATTTACGAATTTTAGAATTTTAGTTAGATAATTATTTTGATTCGCTAGTAGCGTTACGAGCAGTTTATTCTCAGTTGCAATTTTATAATAAAATTTATAAGTGAAAGATGAAATAAAAATAAGTATCAATGGATAGAAATAGTATTCAACGATCTCCCAGAGTCTTTAAAATACAGACGTGCCAACTTTTGGAATCCAAAAATCCGGAGATTTTTACCCGAGGGGGGGGGTACCCCACTCCCCAGCCACTCATAGACTCGATCAAAAAAAAAATTCACAAGATCAATTTTATCAATTAAAGCCGGGTTTTCCTAGGAATAGGTTTGTTGCGCAGCGTGAACCGAATTAGACTATTTCGCGCCGATAGAAACGTGTTACATAATCACGCTACGCGTTTGTGTTTTCCTAGCGAGGCGCATCAGATCGGGCGGCTATATAAAGTATATGGCTTTGGCATCAGCTACTCTGTCGTCTGCATGCTCCGGTTTGAAGGGAAGGGAAAGAAAACACACAAGAGTGAAGAGAATATCGGCAAAACCACGGCGCACGACGCATTTGACTCCTCCAGAAGCAGCCGGGCAGTTACGCCCGACGTAAAGCGCTGTCGTCAGGCGTATCGCGCTCTGTAGGAAAACAGTCATGCTGCTTTTCTTTCCTCCATGGGAAACGTGATTCCAACGTGATTCGAATCACGTTGCACGCGGCACAGGAAACCTACTCCTAGGAAAACTCGGCTTGAGTTCCATCTCCCCCAAGAACCGGTTATGCATTGCCCCTGAGCAAAGACTTCAAAATACAAAGCTGCTGACGAAAAAACTTGTTGACCGCACGGCTGTTAATAGAATACAATAACGATTACACAGGAATTTCGGCAACCAAGATCATGCCCCCCGATAAATGATTGCAGATTAACGCTACGTAAACAGTCACGTCTTCGTCAGTTGCCTATGCAGTCACCAAGACTTTTTTTTTTTTAACGGCTGCTCGATGGAAATGACCACGGCTGTCTTCTGTGGGTGTTTCCCCTAACGACGGCGGCAGTCATTAACGCCACGACAACGTGAAAGCTCGCGTGAAATCTAATTATCTGTTAAAATCCGGAGAAATTTTGACCAGTTCGGACAGCAGGAGGTAGGATGAAAAATCCGGAGGCTTGGCAGGTCTGAGAATATCATAAAATTGCGTGAATGTTCATTACGTGAATCTTCAGTTTCTCAGGTTGGCAGCGGGTGCAATCGGAAACCCCAAACTTTCAAATTTTTTCCTACTGAAATGAATAAGTTTTTTTTAAACTCATTTATGGGGCCCAGTGTGTTTTCTCTTGCGCCCGGGACCATGGACGGAGATACGGGGGGGGGGGGGGCGTGGGGGAGCAACCCCAGCGTGACAGGTGGAGTCGACTGACCTAATGTATATTTGAGCTGACATCATCATCATCGTGCCCCCCCCCCCAAACTTCCAAGTCAATCTCCGCCTATGCCCGGGACCTCAACCGACAAAAATCCGCGTCAGCTAGTAGGGTTACGAGAATCCCTGAAAACTCCGAAATGAGGATGATGCATGCGATTCTTTGACAACCTCATTCATCTTCGCCAGCAGATGGCGTTACTATACTGACCTGACAAGTTTCAAGATTAGTTGTAGCACAAAACTGCTTTTTGTTTTTGGCAGGGGCGTAGCCAGAAATTTCGTTCGGGGGGGGGGGACCACTTCATTTCGGGGGGGGGGGGGACCACTTCATTTCGGGGGGGGGGGGGACCAAAGTGACAGAACAATGGATTTGGCCATCTTTTTCCCTTTTTTCCGGTCATTTTCTCACATTTCGGGGGGGGGGGACCAGACCCCCAAGTCCCCCCCCCCTCGCTACGCCCTTGGTTTTTGGCGTCTGTTTACTAGCGCTCCCAATCCTTTTGGCAACATCGCTATATGCCTGGCCCTTAAAAATACTATAAAAGAAAATTTACTCGACTGTCACCCGGGACCAGTGTCCACTTTGGTACTCCCTCTTTCTGCGATTTCGATAAGGAAACGCAGCGCCCCTCACGATCCAGTGCTTGGGACAGCAGACCAACCCTTTCCAAGTTGGGGCTTTCTCCAAGTATCACAAAGATATAGATCTAAATAGTAAAATTTCAATTTCCAATATTGATCTATATCAGGCCACGATATCGTTCTGGCTAAAAAAAGCATAGCCAAAGATAAATAGATCTATATCGTGAATGTGACATATCAAAATACTTCAAGTTTTTGGCAATAGATGGCACGCTTGCAGCTTTCCTGTGGGTGGGTTTTAACCATCGAGCTTATATTACTCGTAATATTAAGCACGATGGGTTTTTTTTTGACCCATGTCCCTGAACACTTTCCACCCATAGGCGGATATAGACTTGGAAGTCTGGGGGGGGGGGGGAGCACGATGATGATTATGTCAATTGATATATACATTTATACATTAGATCAGTAGACTCCACCTTTGACGCTGGGACCCCTCCCCCCGTATCCCCGCCCATGTTTCCACTTCTGACCCCACGACTTACCAACCCATCACGACATCACTGATTAGATCTTGCTGTTACAGTAAAACCTGTCTTCAATACGGAACCTGGTGGCGGAAACCTGTCTTTAACGGAAAAAAATCTGGGTCCCATGATTTCAAGGCCGAAATACGCATTAAAAAACCTGGATTAAACGGAACGTGTCTAATGCGAAAACGGAAATTTTATCCTTTAACGGAAAATTTCACACAGACACTTCGATTGTTTCGCTACCAATTGACCAAAGGATCATACAAAATATTAGTACTTTTCTGTCGAAATTTTTAATGCAATGACTTCTTGCCAATGCAAGTTCTACTTCACTCACCCTTACATTTGTAAAAACCGTTACCGTACTTCATGCTGTGGTTTTTGAAAAGCCACATGTAGTGAAGCAGTTGCTTTCTGTGCGTGAAATTGTAACAAAATTTTTCGGTAAAGCAGGCTTTTCTACTGAAGAAATCAGTATAATGGTTCAATTTCCAAAAATGATACACAAGTCCCAAAAAAATTGTATGAGGTTGCTTTCCGTGAGTGCAAGTGCTGAGCAGGGACGGAATTAGGGGTGGTGGGACAATTGCTTGGGCAGCAAAATTTAGGAGATGGCAATTTTTTTTAAATTTGTTATTATTTTTTCACGTATTCCCGAGAGATCATTACGATATGTATGATCTTTATGTGGGAAAATCATCTAGTTTTTTACAGTGGTCCGGACAGCGAAATCATGTTGGTCCCTCAACCCCAACTCAAACAAAAATCCTAGCAATGGTCCTGGCGCTGAAGATTACATAAACATAAGACGATAATGTACAAACTGAACCTGACAGGACAGATATTGACACCCTCATTGACAATTTCACAGAAAGTCAAAAAGAACGTAAATGCAGTCACTTCAGATGAAGAACAGTGTGTAGGGGAACAAGTTTCTTACAGACGGCTGCGAAAACCTAAATATTTAGTAATTATAGAGTAAATACGTACATTATTTTATGTACATATAAATTAATTAGTTTATTTTCAAGTGATTTACTTTTATTATACACTGTACTTCAATTACATTCGAGATCGTTACATAATTTTACACATTATGTTAATTTAGCCTCTATTAAGTGGAAACTTGTGCTCAACGGGAAAATATCTGGATCCCTTACGATTCCGTTGAAGACAGGTTTTACTGTATAATATTAATTTGCAGGATAACGTATATAATTTACGTGTTTAACGTATTTTTAAATCAAATTTATTCATTTTCATGTATGCACAAAAATTGCAAAAGAGAAAATGTGAGACATTTATGATCTAGAGGAAAATGATTGGAAAAATTATATTATAATTAAGGAAATTGTATATATAATACAAATAAACGAAACAAAAAAAAACACAACACAAAGACAAATTAAAATGTGTTAAAATTGATGTGCTGGGTAATGCATTAACTATTTATTTTAATTATTTTATGCTAATTTAGAACAACAGAAAAAAAAAACGCGCAACACAAGAAAGTCACAATTCTCAATGTATGGTAAAAAATGAACAAAGCATAAAATAATAATAATAAATAATTTTAAGAAAAACACACACATATACAACACAATACAGACAAGAGAGAAAATTTTTCTAAATAAAAAATTATACACAATTATAAAAAAGCAATTAAAGTTATGGTGGATAAGTCCTTGCTCCTCCTAAAATACCAACATCTACGATATAACATATACACAGTAATATATATGGATTCAATTATAATTGATGAAATGTTTTTAATATATCAACATATATTGTGTATCTGGTATATATCTTTGTCAGGTTCACAATATAGATCTATGTCTCCTAAAATCAGGGCGGCAACTAGATACTTGTTCAGCCGGAGCAAGTACGCTCTTAGGCGCCCCCTCGTAACATGGGCGGAGATATGGGGGGCCCAGCGTCAAAAGTGGAGTCGACTGATCTAATGTATATATGAGCTGACATCATCATCATCGTGCCCCCCCAGCAATAATGACCTTGCCCCCCCCCAGACTTCCAAGTCAATCTCCGCCTATGCCTCGTAATTGTCGCGGGTTCCTTTTCGGGTGCCCATTTTTGGATATTAAAATTAAATATTCAAATTAAAAGTTACTGCCAGACATGATACACAGATTCCTTAAGAAACTTCGAGTTTATTCATGATATCCAAACAATCATGTTACATCAATAATATTAATTCGATTAACTCACTACTAATAAATGAGCATTTATTATCAATATTTCAAGATACTGGCATTCACACAAACTGGATATACAACTAGTCACTCAACCATCTTGCTCCATCGAAGCTTAGCCCTTTGAGAGAGTTCAAAACACGACTACCCCCATGGAAAAACTTTACCCTCTCTGCCGAAGAGCCTCGTGTGTTTTTACACCAAGTCGGTGAAGACTCCTGCTGTTGGACGAAAGCAATCGCCTGATATCTGAGTGTCGTTTTTAGGATTTTCCAATACCCTGCAAGAAATATTGGATATTAGTAGGGTGACCATACGTTCCCTGGAAATTCCCGCATATTTATGCAATTTTAGCAATTCCCACTTTTTTGTGGGAAAAAAAAACCGTTTTTCACCTATCCTAAACGAGGCCAACATGAATTTTCATTCTTTATTGAAATCAACGATTAAAATTATCCTCCAAACTCGTAAACCCCCCCCCCCCCGACTTTTGAAAATACACTAAAAAGGGTATATATATATATATAATTATAAATACATTGAGACATGTTCCTTGCGCCCCCCCCCCGGAAAAAGTTGAAATGATGGCCCTGGTAATTAGACTATAAATAAGAATATTTATCCCACATATTTTGTCATGTGAAACGTTTCATTTTGCAGAATTAATTTTAATCTTCTGCAATTTGCAGTAGTGCTTCATTTCCCGCAATAGCTAGCAATTTTGCTTTCTTTTGGCATCATTTTTGGTGATAATTGACAATGTCCTGTATTTTTTCCGTGTTCGGAATCCCAATATCCCATATTTTTCTCGAAGAAATATGGTCAGCCTTGGAGCCAAGGTTCGAGTAACACTTCCATTGCTACCCGAAATGCAAATTCACTCATATCAGTCAAACTCAATGTTGCTGTGTTGCCATAAATATCCGACAGGTGCGTTCTTGCTTCAGTTGAAACAAGAGCACATGGTGTTTACAAAATATTTTTTTATAATTTTTTTTCTCCTCTACAGCAACGTTACTCAATTAATAATAGCCTACTATCACGTGCCGGGCCACCTCAACACATTTCCTAATTGGAGTTTCCTTTGCTGAATGTCATAAATGCCAGCCTAAACATGAGAGATGTTCCGCTCGGATTAAAAAAAAAGGACCCCACAAAAAGACCTAAAGTAAAAACTGAGAACGAAAATGGCAGCAGGGGTTTTCAATACGGGGGGGGGGGGGTCATGCAGAGCCAGAAATAGGGGGGGGAGCCAATTGTCCTGGGCGGCAAACTTTAAGAAGCGGAAAATTTTAGGAGGGAGCTAAAATACCAGAAAATAATCATTGAAACTTGCAGTAGTGAGCGCGGGAAAATCATGATTACCCACCGCCCAAGATTTTGACGTCAATCTCTGCATGGTCCGCTTTGATTATAAAGTATAAATTGTTTTGCACTGGGGCCACAAAATGCTTAAATTTGTACATTTGGTCCCTCTAGCATAGTTTCTCAAAGTGGGAAATATCGCCCTCTGGAGGGATCCAAGAGGACGGTAGAAGTTTTGGGTTTTGTATAGGATCCTATGGGTTGGCTTGAGTTGGGGGCGATGAGAAAAGGAATTTTTTTTAAGGAGGGGACGATATGGAGCACGTTCTTCTTTTATTTAATTTAAGGCAGTGGATCTCGAAGTGTGCCTCGTGGACTACACTGAAGCATGTCAATAACGATGCTATTGTAGTACTACCAGACGTCCTTATTTACGTTAACATGTCCTCATTTTTTCATGTCATTTCGAGCATCCTCATACATTTTTGAAATTTCTCCAATTCGGCCTGTTTTCCAGTCTCCGGAAGTATTTTCATGTATGTTATACGTTATACAAAAATTAATCTTAAATCTTTCTGTATGTATGAAAATGAATTTAGAAAAATTTGATTTGGTTTTTCTCATTTCTTTCTTGGAGGAAAAAATCATCTTCAGATCAAATCAGAACGGTTCCTGGCCTTCATCACTGTGTCTTTATATGTTTTTTTTTTCCGCACAAGCTTTGACTAACACTTTCGTAGGAAATCGGAATTCGTAGGAAATGACGTAGGCGCTAGAACCTGGAGGCCGAACTCAGACACCCCCAACTGAGCCCCCAATAATTAATGAATATCTAATGCAATGCTCCCCTCCTACATACGGGTTTGCGTCCCATATATATGAGACTGGATATTTTCTATCCCCTCAATGTTTTCTTCATATTAGCACTTCTGCGAAATGAGAACCCAAACTGTCTCAGAATTTTTCTGTCAGAATTTTTATAAAATGACTTTTTGGGTGTTAATACTGATGCGACTATAGAACCTGTTCTTGCTTGCCCCCAGCTCTGTACAATGCTGCAATCATGTCTTTTACGAATAATTTTTCTTTCTTTTTGCTTTTGTAAATATTTTTCTTCACAATAAAAAACCCCACATTATCAGTCCATCCCCCCCATCCAGTAAGGGATCCGGCAGCAAATTGTCCAAAGACCAGGGGTTATCACATTGTACGCGCGCCGCCAACCTTTTGTCAGGGGTGAAACCAATACCTTCTAGAGCAAGCTGCTTTAGAAGGTATTGGTGAAACGGAGTGGCGGCCGACAAAAGTTTTTCGAAGAGATTCTTTGTTAAACTGTTCTGGGGAGCCACAGATAAGCGTTGATTAGGGCAAGGGATGCTGTGGGTGGAAAAAAGTTTGAGAACCCCAATACGGAGACATTAATTCTCATTTTCCCGCTTGAGAAGATATAAACAAAAATTTGAAATCAATGTTATTGCATGCATATCCACCTCAAAAGTGGGTCTGGCTCATTATTTTATATTTAATTTTCTAGGCTTCGTATCTCTAAGCGAGCTCAATATTTCGAAAACCAAAGATTCAATTCAAATTTTTAAAATTATTGATGTGGCGGAAAACCCCACTAAATTTCACCATTTCTATGCTAAAATCGGCAATTTTAACATTGCTCTCTATGGGGGATCATCCAGTGTATGTCCCTCAGGAGTGATGCTGATGATGATTATGACGTCTATTCGAAAAGCCTCATTGTCGGCGTATTGAATTGAAAAGCCCGGATTACGCAAGAACCAGGGTCCGATCCCCCCCGACCAACAAGGTTTTCCTCTCCGAAGTTCACATCTTAGCATTAATATTCAGAAAGTCTATTTCTCTCTTTTATATGTTTTCGGCTGATGTTGAGAAACAACATCTCTCTTTCTCAAGTTAGGGTGACCAGATCCGAAGACTGAGAAAGGAGGACGTCTTCTCGCGCACCTTTAGCGACGTCACATCCCAATTTCCCTAATAGATGGCGCCACTACTGCGACCAATAAAACTAGCCACAAGAAGAATTTTTCTCAACTCTTAAAACAGAACCACTAAAAAAAAGTAGAAACAAAAAAAAAATTCTGGGAATTTCGATGGTTATTGGTAAACGAGCGTGGGCAGAAAAAACACAACCACTCACATAACAAATGAAAAAGATGTGTTTCAAAGGGGAGAAAAAAATTAAACGACAAAAAGAGACGAATTTTCCGAAACGTAGGAAAACGCTTGAAATGATATCAAAGGAGGAAGATTCGAAACCCTACACTAAAGCCGGGTTTTCCTAGGAGCAGGTTTCCTGTGCCGCACGCAACGTGATTCGTCCAGCGCGACACGCCGTCCACTCACCAGTAAGAAAAGCAGCATGACTGTTTTCCTAAAGAGCGCGATACGCCTGACGACAGCGCTTTACGTCGGGCGTTATTGGCCGACTCCTTCTGGAGGAGTCAAATGCGTCGTGTGCAGCCGTTTTGCCGATATTCTCTTCACTCTTGTGTGTTTTCTTTTCCTTCCCTTCAAACCGGAGCATGCAGACGACAGAGTAGCTGATGCCAAAGCCATATACTTTATATAGCCGCCATGACCTGATGCGCCTCGCTAGGAAAACACAAACGCGTAGCGTGATTATGTAACACGTTTCTGTCGGCGCGAAACAGTCTAATTCGGTTCACGCTGCGCAACAAACTTATTCCTAGGAAAACCCGGCTTTAGAAGCAATTCTGTTTTGCTTAGAAAACGGTTGTTGTTGTTTTCATTATAGTGGCGCCATCTCTTGTTCAAAGAAGTAAATCAGCAGTTGTCAGGAGAGCACGAGTAAGCGTCCTCATTACGGAGTTTCTGTATCTGGTAACCCTAGGTTATTGGTGATCCAAAATGATGGTATATCATGATCATATTTTTTTCAAAATTAATTACTATATTAATTTTATCAATGGAAAAAATAATAAATTTCGATTTTAAATTGTTCCTCAAAACAATGAACGCTTTGTGAATTATTTGAAAAAGAGATAAAAGTTAAATATCTAAAAAAAAAGCAAAGGCAGCCACATATGTTTGTGAAATAAACAAAAGAAAAGGGGGGGGGAAGAAAAACAACACCTTCTGCATAATTATTATTTAAAGGTAAATTTTTTCCCTTGTATTTACGCAAGCTACGTGACGTCATCACGACGGACCAATGAGATCGCGACAACGCAGATGAAGTTTCTACCGACGATTGGCAGCCACGTTATTTTTCTTCTTCTTCTCCCTCTGGCTGGCGAGTGAACAAGGGCCTTCTTCGTGTAAATTTTTTTTCGTCTCCCCCCTCCCTGTTCTCGGAGCCGGCACTTTAACCTCTCTCTTGTATGTTCGAATACAAGCGTACAGTAATTTTTTGAATATAGGTCCGCAATTTGTTTTTCCTTTTTGTAATTTTGTGCGTGTAATTAATTCCATTGCAGTGCAATGTTGAAATTCGTGGCTCTACTTTCGTTGGTGTCCGTCGTTGTTTGTAGTGATGTCTTGGACTATTCCGGTTCGGACTTCGAAGACCGGGTCGCCGAACATGACGCTATATTGGTCGAGTTCTTCGCCCCTTGGTGAGTATCGTGCACCGAATTGCATATTATTCACTTGTTGCGCAATGTACAGGTTTTGAACACACATTTTCATGTAGCTTAATAGGTCTGTGGGTTGGAATCGGATGTCTCGGGTAATCCAACCTAGTATGGGTAGGGCAGGGCCGTAGCATGCCTTGGGAAGGGGAGGAGGTGGCTCCTAGAATTATAATGCAAAGTCATATCTTTTTGTCGTTGTGGGGGGGGGGGACAGTGGCCCGGTTGCCCCAGAGTAGTTACGGCCCTGGGGTAGGACCGTTTAAGAAGCTCCATGGGAGGGTCCCTATCTGTAGTGTCATCTTTAGGCGTGGGTCCACCCGGGGGGGGGGGGCAATCAACCCCTTCCCCAAGAGCCGTATAATATCCGAAATAATATGGGGGAAATTCAATAAGTCACAAATTGGATTGAAATTCAATAATACTATTTTACACATCACAATGGATCTGCTGGTCTGTTACATTCGCAGCTGAAAATACATGCATCCACCCTATATGAAACTGAAGATGCCTGCTTCCATTCAGGTGCATGGGTTGAGCGATGTCATATGAGCAATTGTTTCTCTCGACTAGGGGAGGGGGGAAGTAGGCGGGCCTGGTGATCTGGACAGAGGGAGTGGTGAATTCACCTTTTAACTGCTTCACTGCATAGGCTCCAAAATGTGTGCTTGTCCCAGGTAGCAGAAGTATCTAGATGTGGCACTGTTCCTGAGCAGAATATTGTGGGAGAATGTCTGATAAAATATGGGACGATATAGATTATTCATCCTTCTCGGTAGAAGGACCCGTGAGCAGTCTAGCTTGACGGCCTATCAAAGATCCCAGTCTAAGGGCCCTGCTCCAGGTTGTGGGGAAGCATGGAGGGGGCTTCATGAGACTGATAGCAAGATCTAGTTAGTTTTCCCAGAATAAGCCCATGTTGGTGAATTGGTAGGCAGCTAAGTGTAGAGGGTCCAGAAAAAATAACTGAGTTGGGGTGCGCTTATAATGCTGTCAAGTCGGCCCTGCCCAGCTAGATGCTTGGTTAACTCTTGCAAGTGCACATTTTAGCAGGGGTAGAACTGCCCTGGTGTCAGTTTTAGATGGAAACAATAGATACTGTTTTAAAATTATCAAATTGTAAATTTGGTTGTAAAATCATGTTTGTCCTGCGGGTGAGTGGTGAAAATTGATTGGATATGACCCCATTACCCTGTCTGACTTGTGTTCTTTACAGCATGTACTGACTACAAAAGAACTATTTCTTTGTTAATTAAATAATCATTATCATAAATTAATCAAAGCCATGAATCAAAATTAAAATATGCCACAGCAGATGTCAAAATAAGCTATTACAATTATCAGTCATGATTCTGGTTGTCATTCGGGTTGTCACACATCATTACTGTATCGGGTCAGGTTACTGGCATATCGCCAATGTGGTGATCACAAGCTTAAACTATTTAGAATAGTAAAATATTTTTATTGTAATGAAAGGAAGCCACAAATTTTAAACTTGAAGAAAACTGACTAAACAACACAAGACACTAAAGACTATATTTGGCAATTATACACTGTTATTGCTATGGTGCCGAAACATCGCCAAATAGGTATCTGATATTTTTTCTCCAACCAGGTTCCAGGTAATGTGCAAGTATCTAATGACCACCTGATGTGAGATTAACTATCAGTGAAAATGTTTTCAGATACACGTTATTTGTCAATATTTAATTTCCAAGTTTATTTGTTTAAAATAAGATTTCTTAGGAAGGGACTAACTAAAACGAAAGTCATAGAGTAAAATATTAGAGGAAACTTTTTTTTCTTTTGACAATAAGTTTATGTATTTCATGAAATTGATCTCTATTGTAGAACGGATTCTTATTTTATAGGTGTGGTCATTGTAAAAGATTAGCACCAGAATATGACAAAGCTGCTACTGCATTGAAGAAAGCTGATCCACCAATCCCATTAGCAAAGGTATGGCTTCTTGAATACAGTAAAACCTTTGTTTTACACACACCAAGGGGATAAAAAAAATTCATTGTAAAAGACCGTTGATCAACGGTTTGAAATGCATGGTTTTGTTATATAATAGGGAAATTATTTGACTGTAAGAGAGGGGTGACCGTATCTGAGGGGTTTTACTGTATAATTGTTTAATCAGTATAACATTCATGCTTTTATTTTTCTATAATTTTATGGAAAAACATCTCTACCTTCACTAGAGATTATAAATAGAAGAAAAACTTAATATAGCGATACCTCAGCTTACAAATTTCAATTCAGTTTTTCTTTTTTAGGCATCGCTGCATTGTAAGAGACTTCTGTCTAATATTTTATCTTTATTGTATTTTATGATTAAGTAGGTAAATATATTTCTGCGAGACTCTTGGTTTTTTTTTTTTATTGCAGGTAGACTGTACATCTGACTATGGTAAGGAAACCTGTAGTAAGTTTGGTGTCAGCGGTTACCCAACTCTGAAAATATTCAGAAATGGGGAGTTTTCATCTGAATACAATGGACCCAGAGAAGCCGGTAAGTATTTTTAAAAAAAATTTCAGTCATGATATTTGAGATCTTAATTTTAATAAACAATTATTTCAATCATAGGTTATGGCAAAGGTTTTCAAACTGTGCTGTGCCAGCCTTTGTCAGAGGTGCTGCAGAGTGGCGACCAAAGGTTTTTTGAAGAGATCCTCTCTATTGAACTGTTCTGGGGAGCCATGATAAATCTTGATTAGGGTAAGGGGGATGCCATGGATGGAAAAAAAGTTTGAAAACTCGTTGGGTTATGGGATGCCATACTGGGTGGGATGCAGTTAAGGTTGGAAGTGTACCAGCTTGGAAGTGCCAAAGCTGGCATTTCCAAGGTACCAGCTTTGGCACCTTGGAAACTTTTATTTTTACTGTGCTTCCTGCTTCAACTGGATTATAGTGCCTTCTCGGTCTGCTAGGGCTTTAATCCTGCTTAATGAAATATTTTGCCATGTTTCTGGTTCTGGTGAAAACAGTTGATAATTTAAGTCCAGGGACAGGGGGTCCCTTAACGACCTGAGGAGCAAAGCCATTTGCGTGTTGCAGGCCCGCGTTGACAAAATTTGGCTTATAGGTGTAGCCACTGATTTGCATATTTTCATACACCTATGTAAGTGATTGGACGAAACGTTTTCTGCACTAATGCATTGTTGAACTACGTATCATTTCAATTCCATCGCGTGTTGTTGCAGGATATTCTGCTCAGTCGCGTTTCAGCACAGATTTTTTTAAATTTTTCACTGTATTAAATAGTTTGTTGGGCTGAGGCCTTGTAACTTCAAACTCTTCTGAATTTATTTTACTAGTGATTTTTAATTTCTTATTCATTCTTTTTAAAATTCGGTAGTACGAGTTTACTGCCCATTCATCCACGTGGATTATTTTAATTTATTACTTACATTTTGGATTATTTGACGTGTGTGAGTCCTAAGGATTATTTTACATCTATGTGCCTTAAGGATTATTCCGATTTTTATAGGATTATTGCTGTGCGGTAGAGGATGGAAAAAAAAGGGGAGCTGTGACAAAAAGCTTTTATTTCCTTTTTGCGGGGGTTACATTAGACTCTGCACTTCTTTGAGCACCAGTGGTACCAAGAAGGGTGCTTACACTGCTTTTTCACCTGCCATTCTTTGAATTTGGGAGTGTTTTTGAAAATGTCTAAGCAGCGATTTATTACCGGTTTTTATCATTGGTGCAGGAAATGTTTATCTGAAGTGCATTATGAAAATTTCCATGTTTCGTGTCACTTGGCAGCAGGGTTGTCTGGTTCAAACCACCTTGGTTTAAAACCAAGGTTAGGGGGTTTAAAACAATGTGTTTTTAAAAAATCAAAGTGGCCTAAATATCTCTTTTCCTTGAAAAATATATTGGTTCATTATTAGCCAAATTTTATTTTTACCACATTTTATATCCTGGGGTACATTCTGATGGTATATCTTTAAATGACAAGATTTTATAAGTGGTTTTTTTTCAAAAAGTCACATTTCCTAATTTTTTGCTACATTCTGATGCTCTATCTTTAACAAATTCATGAATAAGGATTGCATCATGCATTTAAATGTAGTGGTGTATTATCTCACAGGCTTTCTTTTCCCATCACAAAGAAGCAGCAACACTAGTGACACCATCATGTTAGGGGCAAGTGGTTCTATAATCCAATAGACACCAGCTGTCCTTAAAGGACAAAGACTAGTGTAGTAGTAGTTGCATTACCTCGGACATTTTAATTTTCTTTCCCATAAGAAGTAACATATCTCGTACTGTATATCTCCCAGTCTTAATATTCAATAGTTGTTTTTTTTATACTTTCACACACACACTGTTAAGTCCAGTTAATCAAGGTTCTACTGTATAATAGATTTATGAAAAATAATCAGTTATATGTGATTACAATTTGAAGTTTTGATTCCAAAACTATTCAATAAGAACTACTGGTCAGAACTTGAAAATTTTTGGCCAGCAGTATAATCTATTTTGTGCAATCACATTTCGGTACACAGCATCGGTGTGTGGATAGAACTTCTATCAAAATGCACATTGCAATACCAGCAAAGCAGCTGCTGAAGACCTATTTCGACAGGATGCACCTTAACCCTTGTAACTTCTGGCTGTGGGGGGGGGGGGGACCTCAAAATGTTGTAAACAGTGGTCAGATTACAAACTTCGGTGAATTGTAATATCCAGCACATCCCCTATATGTTAGAAGTTCCTTAGGAATATTAACGTGGGGGCGCGTTTGATTTAATAAAGCTGAATTTCAAAGTACATCAACATTGTAACCATGGCATACTCTGATCTGTTGAACAAGAATTTTTGTGCTTTCAACCTCATAGCCAGAACACTGTGGATAACATATTTAACATTTCTTAAGTAAGTTGTAGTTATTTGTTCAATTACTTTGTTTTTTGTGATGTTTCCATGAATTATGAAATTGTGCAATGCTATGATTAAGTTATCATTTTGCCATGACTGGCTATCATTTCCATTCTGCGAGCAAATTTCCCACATGTTGGATGATGTCATTAATTTTACATTTTTAAGTATTTTTTTCCCTTTACCAAATAAAATTGCATTTTTTCAGGAATATTCATGTCAATTTTCAAGTCATTCTGACAATCGTTTTTTTTTTTTTTTTAGTGTTTTGAAATCGGAACCTTAGTTATAATCGTCCTGTATATCGTAAATCATTGCTAATTAATCTGCATTATTTATGCTTCGTTAAACACGTTATATTCACTTAATTTTTATTATAGTTTTTGCAAAATAGCTTCTTAATTAAGCATACTGAAAGTAACTGGAGGAAACATATGTTATATATATATGATTAATAACATTAAAAGAATTTTGAAACATGAAGTAATCCATTCAGTTAAGCAAAAAATAATTAAATTGCAAAAGTTGGTTTTTGTTAAAATGTAAAATATTTATTAATATGGGAAGCGTTAATTACCATTAATAAACATTCAGTGATTTTTCAGAAGTTTTATTGTTTTTAATGTTAATATTATTTAAAACAAAAAAAAGGTTTAAACCAAAAAAACCCTGGGTTTTTTTTACCAACCCTGCTTGGCAGCTCATCAGCAGGTGCATTTTTAATTTGTAGGTCCTTGTTCGATAAGCTAATGAGTAACAGCTAATTTAAAAAAAGATTAATCGGTCATGTACAGTTTATCTTATCAAGTTCTGAGAAGCTTTAATTTTTAATATTGTGAAACTTCACTCTAACATATTTTGCGGACTAAGAAATATCTTTTGTAAAGGGATATAACGTTATATTAAGAGGCAACATTGTTATCACATGCAACAAAATTCATCTTTTTTAAATCTACATTGTTATTACGGTCGAATACCGTTATAGCGAAAATCTCATTTTAACGAACACTTTTCTAATCCCCCAGATAAGTTTACATGGGAACAATGCAAATACCTGAAATTCCTTTATAACGAGATTTCGCTATAATGAAGTTATTTCTCTGGTCTGCTGGAGTTTGTTATAACAGGATTCGACTGTATCATCATAAAATCCATGAAAAGTATATATTAGCTGTGGAAAACTAATTCATTAGTTGAGTGATAAAATTAAATTGCGTTTTTGTGTCATATAAAGTGACAATATCAACATTAACACTTTTGGTGATTATGTGGTGGAAAACACTTAGATGTCCTTTCAAGACATAAACAAGCAACAATGCTGAAATTAAATTCAAGGCTATTTTGAGCAAAATATAAAATTATCGTCCTGTATAGGGGTTTAGAATTTTTAGAAAAAAATCGTTATCGAGGGATTTATTAAAAAATGTTCAACTTTTAATGAAACTATAAAGTATAGACCAGGGGTTCTCAAAATTTTCACCCGCAGCATCCCTTTTCCCTGTTCAATGCGACATAATGAAAAATACTGTTTTGTGGTTTATTTTCAGTCTGTAAATTCTCTTAGCTTTGGATATTTTTTTTTCCCTGTATAATTGTGACTTTTTAAAAATAGATGGCATTGTCAAGTACATGCAGTCACAAGTTGGCCCAAGCTCCAAGTTATTGGCAACTGAGGAAGATGTGGAAAAGTACTTGAAAAAAGATGATGTTGTGGTCGTAGGTAAGTTTGTGTAAATCAATTAAAATATATGTTTAGATAGATTTTACTGTGTTGATAGTTTTGGTAATTGTTTTGGAGTTAAACCTTTTGTCAATGTTAGATTAAGATTATATTGAATTTTGAAACTTCAATGTTTAAGGAAACTTGTTCAGTTTATTGCGGTCCTCTCTCTCGTTAGCCTCCCACTTCTCTGGAGGATCATGTTTAATATTTTTACAGGCATCCGCAACAGACACTTGGAGTTGGACACTAAGTCAAGTAAAAGCTGGGAGATCTGATCTCTATATTTGGTCTTAAGTTCTTAAATATTTTTGTAAAGAGAATATACAGTCGAATTCCATTTAACAAATACCATTATAGTGAAAATCTTGTTTTAACACTTTTCTAATCCCCCAAATAAGTTTACATAAGAACAATGCTAGGTAACCTGGAATTCCTTTATAACGAAATTTTGTTATAACAAAGTGATTCTTCCAGTCTCTTGATGTTCGTTATAATGGGATTCGACTGTAAAAACACTCCAAGTATCTGGTCTGTCCCCAGCAATAAAAATTTTTTTCTTAGGAAAAAAAAGATTCCAGAAGCCTTTAAATGTCTGCATATACAAAAAAGGAATCGTGAAAAATGTATTGTGGAGAATAAAAATAAATTATATATAAATTTCATTTTAATTTTAATTTTCAACTTATTTGCAATCAATATTTTACATGCTGAGCTATATATTTCAGCTGCCTGTTGTGTTCGTATTTTTCAGTTTTGATAAAATCATTTAATTTGCAACCTCTTTTGTACAATTTAATTACATACATATATAATGTTTGGTAACTAGGTTTGCATCAAATCTCAAGTTGTAATTTCTGGTACGATTTTAAAACTCCAGATAGGTAAACATAATTAAATCATAAAACTTACCATAATTGTAGAATATAGATTTTATTATCCTGTTCTGGGTGTTTTTTCCTGAGCATTCTTGGTTTTAAAATTTTCCTGCTCTACATTATAACTACTATATTGGAAATAACAACCATGTAGAAATTGCCACCTGTCTTCGAGATTGTGTTTTCCCCCGATTGTGAACTGATAAATGACTTCCCAACAAAATAAGAAACAAGGAAGAGAAGAAAATAGTTGTTATTTGAGCTGTTCGTAATAATACTATACTACCTCGAAGGGAAAAGGTAGTTTCTCTCCCTCTGCTGTTATCAGTAGAGCCTGGATTATATGCATTAAAAAAGTAGTGAAATAAGCTCTAGAGCAGCGATTCCCAACCAGTGCTCTGCGGAGCCCTTGGAGCTTAGTGTGCACTCCCCAGGGGCTTAAGGAAAGTAAAAAAAACAGTAAATTTGAAGAAAAAAAAGTTATAAATGTTTTAAATAAATAAATCAGTAACTGATGAATAAATAAAAATAGGCATACAGGGATCCCATAGAAATTAGACCTTAAAGGGCTCAGCAAATCAAAAAAAGTTGAGAACCTCTGGCTGCTCTAGAGAAATTTGAGAATATGCATTGAAAATGTCAAATATAGATTATTGAAACCCAAAATGTGTGTTAAAAATCCCAAAAAGGTAAATACATATCAAAAATAAAAGAAATACAAGTTAAACATTTTTTTTTAAATGTGTAGTTTTACATTTATTAATGCATATTAATTTGCAAAAACATATCCCCATGTATGTATATATTACCAAGAACTTCATATGCAAATAACTTCTATATACACTGAAGAGAAAAAGACTGGTACACCTGTCTAATATCGTGTAGGGCTCCCGCAAGCACACAGAAGTGCCGCAACACGACGTGGCATGGACTCGACTAATGTCTGAAGTAGTGCTGGAGGTAATTGACACCATGAATCCTGCAGGGCTGTTCATAAATCCATAGGAGTAAGAGGGGGGTGGAGATCTCTTCCGAACAGCACGTTGCAAGGCATCCCAGATATGTTCAATAATGTTCATGTCTGGGAGATTTAGGTGGCCAGCGGAAGTGTCTAAAGTCAGAAGTGTTCCTAGAGCCACTTTGTAGCAATTCTGGAAGTGTGGGGTGTCGCATTGTCCTGCTGAAATTGTCCAAGTCTGTCGAAATGGACATGAATGAGTGCAGGTGATCAGACAGGATGCTTACGTACCTGTCAGTCTTATGTAGATGTATCAGGGGTCCCATATCACGTCAACTGCACTCGCCCCATACCATCACAGAGCCTCCACCAGCTTGAACAGTCCCCTGTTGACATGTAGGGTCCATGGATTCATGAGGTTGTCTCCATACCCGTACAAGTCCATCAGCTCGAAGCAATTGGAACCGAGACTCGTCAGACCAGGCAACATGTTTCCAGTCCTCAACAGTCCAATGTCGGGCTCAGGCGAGGCGTAAAGCTTTGTGTTGTGCAGTCATCAAGGGTACACGGGTGGGCCTTTTGCTCCGAAAGCCCATATCGATGATGTTTCGTTGAATGGTTCACACCCTGACGCTTGTTGATGGCCCAGCATTGAAATCTGCAGTAATTTGCGGAAAGGTTGCACGTCTGTCATGTTTAATGATTCTCGTCAGTCGTTGTTGGTCCCGTTCTTGCATGATCTTTTTCCGGCCGCAGCGATGTTGTAGATTTAAGTTTTTACCGGATTCCCGATATTCACGGTACACTCGTGAAATAGTTATGCGTGAAAATCCGAATTTCATCGCTATCTCGGAGATGCTATGTCCTATCTCTTGTGCGCCGACTATAACACTACGTTCAAACTCACTTAAATCTCTAACTTGTCATTGTGTAGCAGCAGTAACCGATCTAACAACTATGCCAGGTACTTGTGTTATATAGGCGTTGCCGACCGCAGCGCCATACTCTGATTGGTTCTTTATTTGCATACGCATGCCTGTACCAGTTTTTTTGGCTCTTCAGTTTATATATATGTTATTTAGGTATTTTAAATTTCTAGTAAGTTGCAGCTGCTCAATAATGAAATACCAGTACCAACAGAATTTCAATGCTATTTCTAAAAAATTTTAACTGTTTAGAAATAGCACTAACAAATTCCCTGGACGGATCATGCTGATCCCTTGGGAATACGTGAGGATCAAGTTATTTAAAAAAAAAAAGCATTATAGTAAAACGATATTTTTAAAAATATTAACTTTTTTTTTTTCTATTTATTCATTAAATCTCCCCCCCCCCCCCCCATGGGAAAAAAACAATCTTTTGAGCTTTAATAAACGTTTAAAACTATACTTATTTTCAAAATTCTTTGGTTTTATGCATTAATGCTAGAAAAGATAAAATTATGTAAATATATATAATGCAGGCTCTGGGTATCAGGCTTTGAACAAAATCTGACTCGTCTACTGGCAGTTGATTGGCAGGACGGGGGAGAAGGAAGACATGTTATCAGTAGTAGAAAACTTTCAACGGTATGTAGGATTGGGGTTGTTCTTTTGAGAGGGTTTTAAAGGCCCTAAAGATATCTCGGGAGTGCCATTGTAAAGGTTAAGGGTCAACCTACCCATCCCATTCTCCCGTTCACTATACACATCCTGATTTTCTGTTCTCCTTACGTCTATATATGCTTATGTCTTGGTCCTTGTCGAGACTATAAACAATGTTGCTTAATAATTTTGAACTGGTTTTGCAATTCTGTGGTGTTTGGTCAGAACATGATATCTCCAAAAAAATCCCTTTATGATCTAGTAGTAAGTCTTGCTAATTATAATTAATTAGAAGTGAGATAAATGCACAAATATATGCATATGGCTAAACAACATGCTGATATATTTTCATTTGCATTTGTATGTATGCTTTGATTTTTAAATGACATTGAAAATGCTTATATCTCAAATGTGATTTTTGAGTTATGTTCTGACCAAACACCACAGAATGATTTGTAAACTGTTGGGGAAACAATGTTTTGCACATCCACTGCAGACAGTGTTCAAATAAGTTTTGTTTTGTAAGCCAGATTATCTGTCCAATGCACGGTAATAAATTTCATCACTTGGATTAATTTTAAAAGCAAAGAGTCATTGCTTCTGGATTTTTTTTGTAAATTTTCAGTTTTAGAAAAAATTACATAAGCACAAATTTTAAGAATCAATTGATAGTTTAAAGTGTTCGTAGCACTATAGGTACATATTTATGGGCATCTTTTTTTCTCAGCCACCTCGGACATTTTGCCTGTTGTGGCATTGTATTTGTAGTTTTTAATAACCAATGGAGTTACATTTTAAATTCAATTAATGTAAAACATTTTAATTGAGTAATTCACACCAAAAATACATGCAAGTACCTATGTACATTATGTAAAATGGTAATAACCAGTACATAAATTTATTTTTGAGGCATTGTGTTATAGGAAGTAATTTTTTTTTGAACAAATATTTTCATTGTGGTATTTTCTTCAAAAAAACTCAGTTATTTCAATATTACTCATTCTGAATATTAGGAATATATCATTTTGAGTGCAACCAATCAAAGATAACAAATACAAGTAATAGCTGAAAAGATTAATTACAAAAAGTGACTATAGCTTCAAAATATAGAGAAATGTGATTATTAGATTACTATTTATTTATATTGGCATGTGATTTGTTTTTAATTTGGATCAAAAGGAATTAGGAAAAAAATTCCCCTGTTAAATATTCTACATGGGTCAATGTGAAGTTGAAGGATGCAGTTTCTGTACATGTGTCCAAAATTGTTTCATTTTTGTTGCAAATGTTTCTTTTTTGGAAGGGTGAAAAGAAACATGATTTCTTGTGCACAATATATCTATAAAAGTTGTGTAAAAAGCCAGCAACAAAATTTAACTATGAATTTACGAACACTGTTCAGCAACATTGTTAACAGTAGTTCTCGATCTTTTTTCACGTGCGGCTTCCTTGGTCTTATCCTTATCCATGGTTCCCCAGATTAGTCTAGAAATGAATCACTTTAAAGCATAAATCACTGCACCAACTTCTCTGGATGTCCCTTATAGTCAACACACACTGAGAATCTGTGTTCAGTCCGAGTTTTTAGTCTGAACCTATATGGGTGTTGTTTTACCAAACTCAATAAAAAATTGAATATTTTGCCAAACCAGCTAAATTTTCATCAATAATGCAAAGGATAAAAACATTTTAACCTAGTTACAGTAAGAGAAGAGCTCCACATCTCTCGGCCAATCAGGTTCTACCAGCATTACTGTTTACAATATGCTGCCAGCCGTAGAATCAACTGACCAATCGCAAAACAATGTAGTTCAAGCCACTTATGTGCATAAATACAACCTGAGACTCCAGAAAACTTGACTTTGATCCAGTTTATCAATTCTCCTGATGATGCCAACCACTAGTGTTGGGGAAACATTGAGAACTAACTCAAACGGACGATGGTCTTCGAACCCGAAAAAACAATTTTTATCAAGAGAAGAGCTGTTGAAAATTTTATTTTTCAGGCCTGATGAATTTTTTTTCTATTTTACAGGCTTTTTCAAAAGTGATTCAGGTGATCTTAAAGATGAGTTTATGAAAGCTGCTGATAAGCTGAGGGAATCTACAAACTTTGGACATTCTGTGGATCCTGCAATAGCAAGCAAATATAAGCATGAAGAGTAAGTCTGTTTTTAGCATTTTATCCTTGAATGCTTGTGAAACATCCTTTTAGATTCTACGACTAATAAATTTCATTGTTGCATTAATATTTATGATGGGAATTAACTTTTTAAGTCGTGATTCAGATTTGTAAAGTTGAATGTTACGTTAGTTTTTACAGGCTTTGGTTATGCAGAGAGTGATTTTGACATCTCTCAGATGTATCACATGATCAGAGTTGGGCTTAAGTATTTAGTGGCCTGGTGCATAAACAGCTTTGCAGCCCTCTAAAACTGGGGAGTCAATCTGCCAATCTTGGTGTGCATTAACACTCGGATTTATACAAAGTTTACATTGGCATCTGGGAATAAATATTGAACTATTTCATACACACATGGTCATGAAAAAAATCCATTCAACAATAAATTTGAACAAGTGCCTTCAGACATTTAAATGTTTGTGGAGCTGTCAGAATACAGAATCTTTAAATATACTTTAAAAAATACTTCCCATGGCCACACGCATACAATTAAATAATGCATGTTTTCCTGGCTGAAAAGTATTATGCGTCCTTCGTGTAATCTTGCAAAATTTATAAGAGCATGTGACATCTCACTAATACAACATGAGCACTCTAGGGATAAAAAGTTTCTTTTCATATAAAAATAGTTTTGTTTTCAATGTGTAGGAATGGTTTTTTTGAGAATTTCATTATGTTAAAACTGTTAGTTTGATTAGAATCTAAGGAAATCTTTAGTTTTTTTTCTTCTATCAAATAGAATTAATATGTATTTTGTGAGTTGAATTTGTATTTGTTTTAAAAATCTTGTTGATGGAACAGGTAGTTTGGGTGCCAGTATTCATGAGAAATTGTTCTCATATTATTGAGCAAATTATATTTAGGCATCGATTTGTCTTTTGAGATTGGTTTGTATTTTACAGCTTTTCATCATGATTGCTTTTCATAAAAATACTAGCTTACCCTTCACGCATTGCTATGATCTCAGAAGAATGGAAATTCAAGGAAGGGAAGGAAAAAATATGCCAGAAACCTTCGCGGGAGTGTACTCAACAACTTCCCAAAGTTTCATCTCAATCGGATGAATGGTGTAGTAATGCATAAAGGACAAACAGACACATACATTCGTTTTTATACATATAGATTTTGTCTGGTCACATGTTTAGATTTGCCGCGTTTATTTTTACTTTTAGATCATTTTCATGATTTGAAAAAATATCCTCAAGCAAGTAAACATGGTTATAAATACTGCTTGCAAGTAATAAGGCATTGTCATTTTTTCTGAAAAATCTTTTGGCGAAAATCATGTATTGTTTCTTTACTGGAAAAGTATTTTAAAATGAAATTGTTACATAATTGAACTTTGCTGGCCTGTGAAAATAAAATTTTATTTTTTATTTTACTTCAAAAGTAATTGGGTAACATCCTGATCTGACCGAAAATTAATGCTGATTAATCAGGTATTTGTGAAACTAATCACATCCCTTGATACGATAGTAGTCAAGCTGCTTTTAAAACTACTTGAAAAATTATAATTTTTTTTCAGCGAGATTGTCCTGTTTCGCCCAAAGAAGTTCCATAGCAAATTTGAATCTAGCGAAATAAAATATACTGGTGCTGCAGAGAAAAAAGCCATTGAAGCATTTGTGAAGTCTAATTAGTAAGTCATAACTTTTTAAAAAACAAAATTTCAAGTCTATTTATATAAATTTTCTAGATTAATATATTTTTTTCGTTTTGTCTATTTTAGCCATGGATTAGTTGGACACAGAACTCAAGACAACCATGATGATTTCAAGAGTCCTCTCATTGTGGTCTATTTTGATGTGGACTATGTAAAGAATGTAAAAGGTAAGATTTGGGTTGTCTTAAAGACTGATTACTCTATTAAAGTTGATAAAAGCTCTTACAAAACTTGTAACCAATATTCGGTTACCATAATCTGTTTTAAACTAATATGCTTATTGGTTGTATTTTTCAAGTTTTGTAACTTTTATAGTGCAATCCTGGCCTGACTTTGTCAATGAATATCATTTTTAAAACACTTAACGAAACACCAAAATAGAAAAATTAAATGCATTAATTTCTGAATTGAAAACTATGAAATGGATAAAACAGTATCTTAACATTTCATATCAACTCAAATAGCTCACTGAAATGAGCTAGGAAAGTGAACATGCAAACTAGGATAGACAAAAGAACCTGGACTCAAAAGGGACAAAAATCCAAGGTGGTTTTAAAACCAGAATTCTGTGAAACGTTAAATCAGGGATTTCTATTTGGAGGTTTTCTTGTGATATAATTGAGACATGTAAGAAACTATTTGTGTAGGTTACCCAAAGTTTTCTTTTGGCCAAAAAAAAATTTTTTTTTACTGATTTTTTTTAAAATTTATATATAGGAACAAATTACTGGAGGAATCGTGTCATGAAAGTAGCACAAAATTACAGAGAAAAGGTCAATTTTGCCATTTCGGACAAGAGCAAGTTTTCTGCTGAAGTTGAAGATTATGGCCTGAGCATGAAAGGTGACAAGCCACTAGTTGCTGCACGTAATGCCAAGATGCAGAAATTCAACATGAAAGACCCCTTCAGGTAATGCATTCATATTTAATATTAAGCCAAGGGAAAATTTACCTGAAAAAATGTTTCAATATTGCTTTCATGGTTCAGGAATTTTTTTTGAGTATTTGGTAGCATGCAAGTGTTTTTTCAATGATTAAATAGCAGGCCCGTCATTTTGAGATTTTTCCGGCTTTAAAAAATATGATAGAAATGGGAAAACAAGATAAAAAATATATTGAATGTTTTGTGCCCCCCTCCCAAAGAGTTGAAATGACAAACCTGGTCAATAGTGTATTTTAGTGCAGATGTTGCAGGGTATTTGACTAGTCAAGATTTGTTTTTCCTAGTGTTGAGAATTTTGAAAAATTTGTGAAAGACTTTCTCTCTGGTGACTTGGAGCCACATCTGAAATCTGAGCCAGTGCCAGAAAATAATGATGGTGATGTGAAGGTGAGAGTATAATTTGTTTATCTTACTCAGTTTGTTTTTATTCATGGTTCATTTCTGAATTGTTCGGTTCTTTAATTTTACATGTACATGTAACCAGTCATCTGGCCAATGAATTTCTCCTTTTTTCTTTTGAAGTTTTGAAGTTAAAATATTTGTTTTGATTCACGAAATGTTTTAAGAATACACTGAAACTGAGTTAATTGTGTGTTCTTTGCTGTTTTTCTAAATCATCAAGAACAAATTTGATAATTGAAGTAATTTTCTAAATTATGTCAAAAATTGTCATGTGTTATTCCGTCTTACTGTCCAAAGGTGTCGTCCCTAAAAAAATTTTGAAAAATTACTGTTTTATTTAAATATGCACAAAATAAGAATATATGTTGAAATTATTATAGGTTACCTGAAAAATTGTAATTATTAATATTTTGAATGCCAATGGAGGTTGAGAATGAATTTTAAAATATAGCAACCCTAGTCTTAAAATGACTTCATTCAAACACATGATTAGGTACAGCCCAGATAAAGGAAAAAAGAAATACAGTAGAACCTTGTTTATATATGTCACTCGGTTATACAATTTTCACATTTGTACGCTGTTTGGCTTTCACTGCAATTGGTTCCTATACATTTTATCCAAATTACACAAAATAATTCATTTAATTGTTGTAAAACCTCAATTATTTGAAGTTTTCACTTTGACTGAAACTCAGTTTTTTGAAGAAATGTATCAAATACTCACAATTTTTGCATGCAGTGAAAACATATTGCTTACCGTCACTGTAAAATTCTTAAATTTTAAGATGATTGCTGATGTATGCAAAAATAGCCAGTGAGCTGGCTGGCTGATTATTTAGAGGACTCTTAAGTAGTTTGTTTATTGCATGTTTCTGAGAATACGTAGATGCTGTGAGCCCCAAAAGAAATGGGTTGCAGTTGTTTTGACAGCCATATGTCTTTTCAGAATTTTTCTCAATGTTTTCAGCGTTATCCTCAAAGGGTAAGAAACTGCACATTGTAAGCATTTGGAGGGTACAGGTCTGCCAATAGACTATACAGTACACATACACAGTAAATTCTTTCAATCATTTCCTACAGAATTTTCTTGTGTTTTGATTGCTGGCTGTGCCAAATCTGCCGTTCATAATGTCAACAAAAGTTCTTCCTGTAAAAGAAAATAACTGGAAATTTTAGAATTCAACAAGAATTTTAAACTAATGACAAAAGTCTATCTCACAAAGCAGTTGAATATCCCTGTCAACTTTTAAAACAATTATAAAGCAAAGAAAAAAATCGGACCAAGATGGGAAATTTTTTCAAGTCAGATTTTGTTTTAATTTTTTTTTACCCAATGTCGTGTCACAAAGGTAATGGTTTCACCAAGTTTTGTTTCTTTAAGTGATTCGAAATGTGATTCAATTTTTCTCAAGTGTTGTTGAAATATAATTTTATAAGAGTTGGAGATGTGCAATTAAACACATTGAATTTAATATTTTGTACATCTGTGGGGAGAAGAGAAATTTTCTTTAAAAAGTGTTATTTGACATAGGCCGGGATTACACTATAAATGTTTTGTAAACATGCTTTTATAAAACTTGACAAATACAACTAATAAATGGATCTATTGCATTTGCTTGAATGTAATCAATCGGCTTATTGGTTGTATTTTTTAAATTTTTTATAAAAGCACTTTTATAAAATTTTTACAGTGTAATCCCAGCTTAAGATGGGGATTACGCTATAAAAGTTTCATACAAATTCATTTTAATAAACTTGAAAAATTTAACCAATAAGGTTATTACATTTGAGCAAATGCAACCAATTCCTTTATTGGTTGTATTTTTGAAGTTTTAAAAAGAAATTTTATAAAACTTATAGTGTAATCCTGGCTTTACATATTTATTCCATATTTTGGCTCGTCCGCTTGTATAAACGATGTTTCACATTTACTAGAGTTTCTGGGGGAAGCTGGAGAAGGAAAACTTCTCCTCTCTTTTATATATAGATATTGCCAAAGAAGCAAGAGGTGATAGTCAACTGCTATAATTTTTAATTTTTTGTTTCTTTAATAATTGCATTCTACTGTAAATTTTTCGTTTCTGGGTGGGATGAATTTACTTGAATTTTTTCATAAGTTCTTGATGTTCACCTTTAGATACTTTCCTTGTTAGCCGGATGACATAGATAAAATTTCCTCTCCTTGGAGCATATGTATATGCTGAATGGTTCCGTGCAATGGATGGTGGCAACATTCTACTAATATCTCGTGAACTTGAACAATCCTGAACCAAGGCTTGAAAAACCGTATTCTCAAGTAGATTAATTGCTAGTTTGTGAATTCTATTAAAAATAGTTATGTAGTTACAATACATTCTATATTAATAGCCTTGTCCCATTATCTCTGCAGGTTTGTGAATTGTCCTGACAGTTTCTAGCAACTTAGTCAGGAAAACCTGATATTTAGCAAAAATCTGTGAAAAAGGTTGTGAAGGTGAAAACTTAAACATTTTGGAAAGCATTGAGATTTTTTAACGCCCAAGGTACACATGCCACTTATATATAGCAGCATAAAAGCCCATTATTTTTGAGCAAATACAACCAATAAGCTTATTGGTAGCATTTGCTTGAAAGTAGTGTTTTTTTACTGCTAAGTATTTTGGGACTTGGTCATTTTCGTGACATAACAGATTTTTGCTGGTAGCCCTGCCTGATAAGACAGCCTAATTTTGTCTTGCTAATATCTAAAAGAAATTCATGAGAATTGGCTGGGTGACCTTAATCTTTATTGAAATCTATTCTTCCCTAACTAATACTTCATACACTTTGAATTTCTTATTTGTGAATAATTCACATAAGAAATGTGGCATTTGATAATTATCAAATGCCATTTCCTTGAAACAAGTGAAATTAAAATTTTTCTCGGAAAATTATATTTATGTAATTATATATTAATGCTTTGCAGTTTAAATGAAGGGTAACTATAGTTGTGAATTTTTAATTGTGTATTAAACCTAAAAGAATTTTTTTTTTGGATTCTTATTTGATAGTTTGTTTTATAATCAAGTGATAATTTTTTTAAACATTTTTATATTTAAATGCCATTATCAGGTTGCTGTCGCTCAAAATTTTGATGACCTGGTTGTCAACAATCCCAAAGATATTCTGATTGAATTTTATGCTCCATGGTGTGGTCATTGCAAGAAATTGGCTCCAACTTTCGAAGAACTGGGAGGAAAAGTAAGTTCCAACACACTTTACATTATCTCTTTGATCGTATTAAATTGAAAATAACAGTTGTAATTACAGCTTTTGAAGTAGTTTTGATTAAATTCAGAGGATGGATCTTGAGTAACAGTGGATATTAAACAGGCCTGAGACTAACAGTGTGAGAATAGGTTGCAGGCAGGGATTCTGGTCATGTAATTTTTTTAGAATCTTATGGCATTATCTTCGTAGACTTCTTACAAAAGTGCTAAACAATTACCAGAGTTTATTTGTTGAATTGTTCAAATAATGAAAAGGAAAAACACCTTAGTAAAACTTTTTGCCAAGATAGCATACTTGTTCACTCTTCTACAATTCACTGACTTCAAAATCCTTTTTGCATTTTCATTAAAAATAGCAAAAACATATAACATTGAAAATCGTCTTTTCGTTGTTTTTATCAGATGGCAAGAATGTAGAAAAAAATTTTCTATTAAAGTGATGGTAAAATCTCGCTGTTTTGATATTTAAAAAAAAACCAGGGCATCATTGAAACCTTATCGGAAAACCTTGTTTCAATTAAAATTCAGTGTTTATCGTTTGCTAATGGCAAATGAGTTAATATCAATGTCTTTTGTTTTTTATAAGAATTGAAGTTTTACGTTTTTAATAAAAATTGCAAATCTGTTTTATATTCTCAATAAATTTATCATAGTTACTATCCATAAATGCTCTATTAATTTTGATTTCACCTGAATTCATCTTGCAGATGAAAGATGAAGATGTTGAGATAATCAAGATGGATGCCACTGCTAATGATGTCCCTAGTCCATTTGAAGTCCATGGGTAAGCTTTTTTTTTTTCCAAGGCTTAGGGTTATTGTCACATTTAAATTTCTGTATGCTGAGTCAATTTGTTATATTCTTTAAATTCTCAATTTCTTGGTAAAATAAATTTTTACTGTTGCCACCTGAATATTGTGAAGTTTCAGGATGATGAATATTTACCACCCGCCCTTGCTAAAAATTTATTAAAGACCATTAATTAATGGAAATCATTTCCTTCAATACTATTCTCGAAACTAAGAAATCAAAGAAAAATATGTCTCACAAAATAGTTAAAATAAAATAGAGAACTAGGTTATTCTGATCTTGGTTAATATTTAAGTTTTTGATAAGTATGGGGTTTATATGTACAGCTGAACTCTGATTGTTCCCCCTTTCCAATTTAGTGCTAGAAAATCATTTAACACATTTTCGATATAGAGATTGCAACAGGTTTAATTGTTGTTCATTATGTCCAACTTGTTCAGATTTGATTGGTTTTCAGTTTTTTAATTCTGTAAATTTGAGAATTTTCTATATTCTATGAATGAATATATAATTCTTATATATTGGTTAAGTGTTTTATGAATTGATGGTGAAACTTTATTTTTCAGCTTTCCGACGTTATTCTGGCTTCCAAAGAACAGCAAAGACAACCCTGAAAAATATGAGGTAAGAATCTTTTCAAATTTCAAGTTTTGTATTTTTTAAAAGCTGCTTTGCAGTCACTTGAGCCTTACAATGCAATGTTTACTCATTACAAGGACCTGGGTCTGGTTTTTACAGGCAGCCCAGCCTGGTGGTGGTCAGGAAGTTTAGTGGTTTTCCAACTTTTGATGTATGGATGGTAGCCAGTCTCCCATTCAAGTCTCTCCACAGAGAGCAGGCAGACTCAAATCATGATACGAAGTGAAAAAATTTGGGCATCTGCCAGTAGTTTCACTTTAGATTCTTATCTACTTGACGTGGGCACCTCTAACATTCTTCAAAAATTTTTCAAATTTAATTTTTAATTACAGTTAACACCTTGCTATAACCTACCCTATGTTATAGTAACAATTCCATTACAACAACCAGTACGAACAACCAAGTTCCGACAAGGAAAGGGTCCCAAGGTGACATCATTAAAGTTTTGAAAAGAGTTTCCATTGATTTTACTTATTAAAATCTGCACAAAAATATAAAAATCTGGAATTATTGGTCACTCAATATTTATATTTTGAACATCAAAGAAGCCAAGAATGAATTAAAATCCAGTAACCCTAGAGTGTTAGTGACATCATGCACACACATGAACAGGTACAGCACAAAGAAAAAAATTAGTTTTTTTAAAGAGGAAAGCTGGAGGAGAGTGGAAAGCTTTTTTATACATGCTGCCACAAAGTGTGGGAGTTGACGAGTAGCCAACTGGTCATTTTTAACTTTTTTGCGGCTTTAATAATTACTCTGCCATTAATTTTTTTGATTTCAAGTGGTTCTGGGCAAGATGCACTTAATTTTTTTAATTTTTTGAGAACGAGTCATTTTGGGATCCTTTCCTTATAAGTCAAAGTTGGTATTTTTACTTAACTACTATCTTATATTTCCCTTTTGATATAATGACCACTTAATTTAGCGTCTATTTTCAATGGAGCAAGGGGGGTGTCATTAATGTCTTGTATTAAATATTCATTATCAAGTTGTGTTGCAATGTGAAATGCTTTACTTATCATAAACATTGATTTCTCATAAATTCTTAAATACAGGGTGGCCGGGATCTCGACAACTTTATCAAGTTCATAGCCAAGAAAGCCACCAATGAACTGAATGGCTGGGACAGGTCTGGCAAGAAGAAAAAGTCAGAACTGTGAAACTTGTATAAAAACATACAACCAATTTCTTTTGTAGGACATTCTCTTTTTTAAAAGAACATCTCAACATCGACCATTGCTGGTTTCCTTATTTTGTATAAAAAAACTGGTATGGAACAATAATCCTGAATTTCTCTCATGTTGCGACGCTCGAACAGCATGTTGTGATTTTCTGTTATTCATGCAGATATTTTTCTTCCCTTCATTCCATTCTTTATAGTGTTTTTTGAAAAGGGGGGGGGGCACTTGCCAAGAGCAAATTTTGTTGAATAAAATATTTTTTGTAATTTATATTCTGTGAACTCTGCCTAGTGTGTTTTTCCCTAAAATGTTTTAAAAATATAATTAGACTAGCGGAATATGTAGTTACGCTTAGCTTGTGGAAATATCTATTGAACAATAGAAAATTGTCGAGTATCAGAAATTTTATTGATGAGAACTACCGCTGATAGTCTTCATACAATGAAATTCTTTCGCTCCATAAAATTTGTTGGAAAATAGTTAACTAAAATGGTAATTTTCTTGGTAGAAGTTGTTTGTGGACTTAACAGTACATTACTGGCTTGTACATAGTGAGCTGTGGAATCTCTCCGGACTCCTCTATTTCTACTCAATGGCAAATTTACAACCAGGAGGGATTAGCAGACTATAGCCCAGTGCAGAAAATTAATGGGAGAAAGGCAGCAAAATTTGTGTACCCCACCATGAATCTGCCTGTCTAGAGGGGAGGGAAGTAGGTGAGTGACCTAGAGCAGGGGTTAACCTTTTTCAGCCGTGAGACAAAATCAGCAACAAGGTCAGCTTCATGGAACTGTTTTTTAAAATTGAAACCAGTGATGCTATAAAAACATTTAAAACAGTCCATCTGGGACTGGGTCCCTGCGGGTTAAGAATCCCAGCCTGTTAGTGGATTTGTACAACCTATTTTAGAATTCCACAGCAACCCATAGATTAAGAACCCCTGACCTGGAGCTCTGAACAAGTTCAACATGAACAAAAATTAAACCTGTTGCAATCTCTATATCGAAAAAGTGTTAGAAAATCATTTATCACTATATTGGGAAGGGGGAAAACAGAGTTCAGCTATACATATAAACCCCATACTTATCAAAAGCTTAAATATTCACCAAGATCAGAATAACCCGATTCTCTTATTTTAACTATTTTGTGGGATATATTTTTCTTAGTTTCGAGAATAGTATTGAAGGAAATGATTTCCATTAGTTAATGGTCTTTAATAAATTTTTAGCGAGGAGGGGGGGGGGGTAAAGACCAAAAGAGTGACTTAGAAAATACGTGAAAAATTCAATTTTTCACTAAAAAAAATTTCAAATTTTAGGTTTTTTTTCATTAAAAGAATCTCATTTTATCAAATTTCCCTTCCAAATTTTATTGAAAATTATTTTTTCTGATTACGAACACCCTGTCAGTCAGTGTTAACTATTTAGGAGCAAATTGAAGGGAACTTTATTACTCAAGATGAACAATATTTACAATAGAACCTAGAGTCGCACTATCTCTATCCACTCAGTATCGGCAAAGTAAATTTTTTCGTTGAAGTTTCAATAGTGAAAAAAGAAGTAACACTAAATCATAAGTTTCACAATCCTATACAGGTCAGTGAGACTTGAAGATGCTCAATGACATCTGAGCCTGAAATTGCACATTTCACATCAGTGAATTAAAGGCTGGTGCACCCTCTTGTATACTACTAATGTAGTATTCTTGTCCGTTGCTACCAGGATTTGTGATGAGATCTTCTGCAGAGTCTGGGGAGGGTATCTCTTACACAATGCTGTCATGTACCCCCACACACGCGAAGTGCAATCCATTATCTCACATTTGGGACATGTTGGGCAGTGGTGCTAGAGGCTCCCATCATGTAAAAACCACATGTCCCTCTGTGGTGAGTGGAACTGGCAAAGCAGAAATGTCTGAAGTGAGGACTCGTTTGATGTGTTTTCCTTTTCCGATATTGAGTGGATTGCAACCATAGGTTTGCTTCATAAATACTGTGAAATCTTGATACGATACTTTGGGGATCAAGAATTGTAGGGGGATATCGAGAGGTGGTTATTTAACTTTGACTATTGCCATTTCCAAACAAGACTTCAAAATATTGTTGTAGAGGAATTTATCGCTATAATTGAGTATTGTAGTGAGGCTTCAATGTATTGTTCGTCTTGTGATGGGTGCTGACACCCCTCAAATTTTTTCTGAACAGTTTACGAACACCCTTTATCTTGTGAGTTTTATTTTAGCCAGGCAGTTTATCTTAAGTTGAATAGCAATTCTCTTAGGTAAATAAAGTACTAAGGGGATTTAATATATAGCAATTAAAATACCAATGAATTTTCTCATCAGAGCTTGGTGCTTCCTGAAATCTATCCAAGGATCCCTCTGGTGAAGAACCCATACTCTGAGAAAGAGGGGAAAAAAAAAACTTCTATACTCTCTTTCAATTTTTCTTTTATCCATTTGTCTTCTATACTTTCAAAAGTGTTTACTAAATTTTGTAGAGGGGAGAGATGATATATATGGTGACAACATCCACATCTTTATACAATGTCTCCACTCCTGGGACAGAACAACACGAGCAGACATTCGCATACAAGTGGGAAGCTCTAAGAAGTAGAGAAAAATAATCTAGATTAATAGCAATTTACATTATTTAGAAATGAACAGTTGATTTGATAAAATGAGTGAAGCACATCAAGTCAGGGTCACTTTTATGATAAACATTAAGACTTAATTTTCATAGAAATCATAATTGAAGCTAATGGAGGTGAAATTCCAATAACCAGCTGGAGTTTAAACTGCAAACCTAAGAAATCAGACTAGTTTTCCCTTCCGCTTATTTTTGTTATATCACAGTTATATGTATTTACATTTCAGTAATTCATAATTCGCATATCAGCGATATATCAATCCCGTATCTAGTCAAGGATGCTATAGCTTATTCAGGTGCTATAGAGTTCAGATACCCTCCAGAAAGTTGCCAAATGTGGCACATTGGTTGTGTATGTTTATTTTATTTTTTCTTTGTGCTCGCCACCTCCGAATGGATTTTACTGCCTCGTTTGTCTATTGGGGCTTTATAAACCTGCTTAGTGGAATTATAACAATGTGGTTAGGGGGTGCATTAGAGGGGACGAACATTTCACTCTTTAACCTCTCCAACATTATGAGGGGGCGTCAAAATGTGTGCTTGTCCCGGCTGACCAAGCTCTCTGACTCCCTTCACCACCTGTCGTGGATCACCTTTCTTCTGATTTTCTCCCGAGGTCCCCCTAGAATATCCCAGGACCACAAGGGGCACCCCCATGTTGAGAACCACTGCTCTAGGTCACACTTCGCAGTCACTGACCTCGTCCCTTGCTCATTGGGGAAAGGCGAATTTATGAGGGATTGTAGAAATTTTGACGCCCTTCTCCCATTCTACTAGTTTTTCCATCCCTCTGAACTTGCCACTATAGCCCGCTAACGCCCCCCCCCCCTTAAATGTACCACAGGAAATTTTGCCAAAGCGGCAAAATCGTGGCACGAACCGGTGCACCACTCTCTCTCAAACAACTGATTTGATATTTGTTCCAATAGTTTAAGATATTGAACATAATATTTAAGAGCAGGACATTAAAAAAAAAAACACAAAAATAGCATCGGGGGAAAAAAAATTCGCAAGATATCAGGCCATGTCCTTTACAACTGATATATGCAGCCTGGGACGGGCTTAACTATTTTGCGGCCCTCTGAAATAATTTTTCCCGATCCTCGAGGGGGCTGCCAGGTTTCGATGCCTATGCTAGTCTCTGGCATAGGCATCCAACCCATTCTGCTGCAAAATGTGGTAGCCATCTCTTCAACATCTGTACATAGCACATCCCAATGGAAGGGCTGTCAGGGCTAGACGATGGATTATCGCCCCAGAGTTACAACTAAATACTCTTTCAGCTGTGACAAGCACGCATTTTTCCGCACTTCCCCCCCCCCCCCCCGAGTAATTTTAAATAAGTCGTTAGAGTGAGAATTCGGCGCTCTTTCTTGTCAAGCGCCCCTGAGCAAATAGGGTACGTTCCCACAAATTTACAGGGCGCAGAATTTGGCTGCTTTTTGCATTACAGGCAAATCCCTCCCCATGCCTCTGCTTCAAAGAAAACTGTACAAGAGCCGCCCCAAAATAATATTTGCCTAGGGCACAAACTTATGTAGGCCATGGGTTCCGGAGGGGGTTGTCAAAATCCTAAATCTCGAGGGTCCCTTGTCTTGGGCAGAATCTCAAGATATTGCTTTGATAAGAAGTCAAAATGTAACTCAATCTAATCAACGTAATTTTCTCAATTTAAACAAAGTATTTTTAATTCTTTTAGCGGTCCGGTGCGGCTGCAACCTTCGCACCTGCTCAAGTCCGGCCCTGTTAGCAGTGTAAAGCTTCAAAGCAGATTAATGATTAATCTGGTCTTGCATAATATAACTAATAAGAGACAATAATAACTAAAGATCTATTTTACATTTGTGAACTGATCTTTTTCTGGACTACGATAACAAGATTTTTAACGCATCTTATTTTTTTTTAATTTTGATTTGCACAGTATCAGTAATAGTCATTTTTGTTTTCCTACGTTGCACAACGCTAACTGTTTTTTCGGAATTCCACGTTTTCTGAGTAGAAGAAACTTCTTCCTCTTCCACGATGGTTTTTGTTCTCGTTTGTTCGTAAACTGTTCCCATCCTCAGGAATTGCGTCTGCCGTGTCTTGGGGAATACCATTCGGCATAAGCTGAGGAACACTTGACCGCTGACGAAGGTTCGCCGTATCTTGCTGGAACTGTGGGTGACAACGAATCTCTTCGGTGAGGCGAGCTGGCACTTCTGTAGTTTTCGAGCACTGGGAGGCCTGTCCTAGATGACCTGTCTTGATTTCGGGATCGCCATGATGCGGCTGCCTCAAATCTTCACAAGGGTCAATCTCTTCAAGATCTGTGATTTCCGAAGACATCCTAATCAATTTATCGAAACGTTGAATCGGAATTTTTACCACACTAGAAGTTCCAGAAGAGTCTGCGCCGAATACGAGTCCATGTCTTTTAATTCCGTTTTCGTCTCTGCACGACATTGACTGTCCTTGCCGGATTTCCAGTTTCGAAACTGATAGCTATCTCCTCCTCTTCGGTAGTAGTTGTTGCTTTGGTTTGTTCGTAGAAGACTATCCTCGGCTACTGAATTTGACGTGGCTTGTGGAGTCCTCACCGGTCTAATCTCTTGGTCTTCTTTACTTGATTTTTGTTGACACTTCTGGTGCTGAACCTCCGGCGGCGATGATCCATCCGTCCCATGTGAAGAATCACGAGGGCTGAAATGTACAATGATCGCTCTGCTGGAAGTGCCAATCCGGAACCTTCACAGAACCTTCACCAGAATTGACTTCGTGACCAGAATTGGTGCCTCCGGCGAGAACAAGTCCAGAATATCCTTGTTGGCATTTATCCCGTGAAAGCTTTTCTTGGGCTACGTCTTTATGCTGGGTCTGGAACGGCAGGACCGATTTTTCAGGCACGCGGTCTGCTAGACGACTTCTCTGTCCACTCATCTCAGGATCGCCTTGGTGCTGTTGCTGCAAATCATGGTCTGATGAAATGTTGTCGCAATCTGATTCCAATGTTTCTGAAGACATACTTTAAATAGATTAAAACATTTAAACTTAATTTAAGTGAAATGCAACCAGAAGTCTACGCCGCCGAATAAATGTTCTTTAAGTTCTTAATTTTGACTATTGGTCTCAAATGCAAAATGTTTTAGTATTTATCTTATTTGGAATATACCAGCTCGAGATCGTACATCAATCACGAGCTAATCATCACGCGAAAGAAATAGGTTTTTGGCTTCGAAAAAATATAGTTCACAAAATATCTGAATCGTTTATTGAATCACTAAAAATGTTTTCATTTTTTTCTGATTTAATCCAAATGTGGTTCAGTTGCATCAAGTTGACAATAATAACGGCTCGCGAAGCTGGGCCCTGCTATCATTTATTGATTCATAGGGTGCCGACCCATTCCTTCGTTATTGGTTCATAATGATAATAGATTCATTAGGAAACCAAACATAGAACTTGTGTTTCGGCAAGCCACAGTATTTATTGCATGTCAATATAATTATTATTATATAATATATACCATTATTATGATCGTTATATTATAGTATTGTTAAATTATATCATTGTAATATTATCGTGTGAGCAAACGAGACATAATGACAAAACAAAAGCGAAATCGTTAATAGACGCTGGTGTTTAGCGATAAGTTGCCAAACGTAACAGCAGGTTATCGTAACAGAGAAGCTATCCATTCTTAGAATAAGACAACCATAAGTAATCTTTATGGGCATCGTATAATATTTTATGTGTATATATTGTTTGTAATTTGTGTTAATTGCATTTTTAATTGGGTTGCTGTATTTTTGAAACATATGACAACCATATTTTTATGGGCATCTTTTTATCAGCCACCTCGTTGGGCATTTTGCCTGTTGTGGCGTTGTATTTGTATTTGTATTTGAGATACACTTTACACATGCGGTGTGTTTCTATAACATCACAGTAGCTTGATTCTGATTGGCTGATAATGTGCAGTATAATGTGTAAGTATAAAAACTTAGAAATTCTAAGCGCTAGTCTTTCAGAATTCATCAGATCCGTCCATAGAACCAGGGGCATCTTAACCCTTGGATCTATGTGGGCATGACCCGGGTCTAAGTATGGAGGGCTGCCAGAGCAACGGTTGATGTGTTGGGAGGGCCGATTTATCGTGCATGTTCGTTGGATCATCCCGTATTTTACACAGACCGTTTTTTACAATATAATTTGACTCCTGGGAGAGATGATAATTCACCATTTGAATCTGTGCCTAGCCAGGATTCCAGAGATTGATCTAATTTATTAAAATTTCATTCATAATAAAAAAATAGGAATTATCTCACTCTTGGATGAGGGTAGAGGGCCACGAGAAAAAAAATGTGATCCATAGGGTGGGCCATGAGCTTAAAAAGGTTAAGAAACACTATCCTAAAGCATATTGGGATCAGAGACGTACACGAGGGGTGGGAGGCAGTGGGGGCTGATGCCCCACCCTCCCAGTCGATTAAAAATGTATTTTTTTGATGAGAAGAATATTTAAAAACTAATATTTCGGAAGAAAATACCTTTATACGTTATTATAGTCATGGCCCCACATCCTGAAGCAGGGCCCCCTTTATGATGAATTTATAGCTTGAAAAAACAAAAAAATGATTAAAATTCCCCCCAGGGCTGGAGCCTTGTCAGCCCACCCCTTGTGGGTGCCATGATTATGGTCAATTACAGTTAATTTCAATGCTAATTGCAGGCTAATAACTGAAAAATTATTCTAAATAAATTCATTGCGACCCACCCCCTACGCCAGGGGTTCTTAACCTATAAGTCACGACCCAAATGCAGGTCGCAGGTGCTTCATACATAGGTCGTTGTTCAAATCCAAACAGTACAAATTCCCTAACAACCAGAGATTATGGGTCCCGACTCGAGCTTGATTTGCAGAGGCTTCTGAGAAAAGATCGTATGAATCTACTTACAGCCTGGAATTCCTGAGCTATGAATCATGACACAACCCCATTCGCAGCGGCTCTGAGGTGAGTCGTAAAAATCCACCAACAGACAGGCACTCGAGCTATGGATCATAATCCACCAGACTTGATTGGCAGGGGCTTCCGAGATGGATAATAAAAACAAACTAAAAGCCAGGGGAATCTTGAGCTAATCACGACCCAGACTTCAATCTCAGGGGCTTTCAAGAAGGGTCGTACAAATCCACTACGATCGGGGGCTCTTTGAGATAAGATTACGACCCAAACTGGATTCTCAGGGGCTTCCGATATGGGTCGTAAAAATCCACTTAAGAGGGTCCTGTTACAAATACACTTATTGCCGTCACTTGTTCCACTAATTTCAAAAACAGTCTCATGGGTCGCAAGGCTGATTTTGGATAGCAGTTGAAAAAGGTTAAGAACCCCTGCTCTAAGCCATATATGCTAAACCCATGATATGCGGAACAAATGTGGCCCTCGGGGTAATCTGATGTGTTCCGCTACTCCAAATATAATTTTGTAAAAATAAACTAAGCGGCATTTTCACAGATCGATTCGGGAAACGTGACATCTCGCCCACTAGTAACCCTACCAGCCTGTTCATGCCAAATCAATCAGTTTGGCAATATTGGAGGATTCCAATATTGCGGTTCTCAACCAGTGCTCCGCAGAGCCCTCAGGGCTGAAAAATGAACTCCCAGGGGCTCCGCGGCCACTCCAGGAAAATAAATATTTAAAAAAACCAGTAAATTTGAATAATAAAAATAAGCCAGAAACTTTGATGAATAAATAAAAAAATGGCGTCTGGGTCTCCGCCATAGAAATTACGTACCGGAAAAGGATACCTCAAAAGGAATCCTCAAAAGACTACAAGTCTTGATATATGCTTTTAATGAATTCTTGTATCAAACCATTGTTTCGAATATTATTGCGTAATCTATATATATAAAATTGATTTTCTGTGTGTGTGTTCTCTATACAAATCTACAATTTTAGATCGATCGTCGCCAAATTTTGCATATATACCAAATGTGACCCGACTTGAACGATAGGCTACTTTAAAATTTCGTCAGCCCAGGGCAAATGCCCCAAATGGCCAAAAAACTGTCCAGCAACAATGGTTTTTGGGTCTCAACAATCACTTTCCGAACGTTTACTTTGGTTACCGTGGTTCCCTAGCAATGCGTTTAAAGCCGCGTATAGACTAGCGCGCGGATCGTGCAATGCAAGCATTCGCAAGCGCTCGCAATGCATTCAGTGGGTACGATTTCCGAAACGAATCATCATCATCAACGATGGCTCCATCCGAGAGCTGTTTTAACGCCATCTGTAGGTTGTGAGCGGCGGTAACAACTATTGAGGAACTAGTGAGTAGTTTTTGTCATAAAAAAAAATGTCTCGTGAGGAAAACTTGGCTTTGGTTGTAATGAGTAGTGCGGTCATATTAATGGCTGGGCTAAATAAAAAAGAGAGAAAACCTCGACGTTGGTGGAGGACGGAGCTGTATAAAAAACGGTCTGGCGCGGAATTAATGTTGGACTTAAAGGCTCAGAGTATGAGTGGGCAATACAAAAATTTCTCAAGGATGTCTCCTTCCGATTTCGAGGATCTTCTCAAGAGAATAGGACCTTTAATTTCGAAGACGGAAACTCGTATGCGTTCTCCTATCTCCGCTCAAGACAGGTAAGCTCATATTGTTCATACGTTTTGCTTGGATTCCCCCCTTCCCTTCTTTTTCAATTTTAAAAAGAAAATCAAATCATTGCAGACACAAATTCCTTTTGGAGTTTTATAATTGTCATGTTTAATTCTTTTGTTACATTTATTAGTCAAATTATTTGCTTATAATTGTGCATATCTTATCAGCTATAAGCAGCACATTTTAAAAAATGTGCTGCGATAAATGTGTAGTTCTTATAGAGCGATTTAGGCAAGTTTTGGCGTGAATTTGATAGTAATTGTAGTTGCTTAATAGAAAATAAGCAATACGAAGTCAGCCAATGCATAATGCGAGTATAAATTTATACAGGTTGGCTTTAACGCTGCGATACCTCGCAACCGGAGATTCGTATACCAGTCTGCAGTATCTCTTCAGAATTTCAAAGCAATCAATTGGACGAATAATTCCAGAGGTTTGTGCAGCACTTATCCAAGAATTGAAAGGATACGTTAAGGTAATTAAAAAAAATTTAGCTTGTTCGATATTTTTTATTGGTTTCTTGTGGCTCCCGACTTCCCATTTGAAAAACAGTAAGCATCAGACCCACAACATATATATAACTTCATTACACGCAAATACGGATAATCTCGCCACTGGATTTATCACATTGCGGAGATATCTTTCAGCCCAGCTTCGTGGCAAAGTTGAACACATTATGATGTGGTTGACTACACTACACACATAACTCGCCTCTTCCATAGGAAATGGTAGTAAATTGCAGTATGGACAGTTTGAAAAAATTACTCAAAAATGTTTTCTCAAAAATTTCAGTTTAAATATATTTATTGACAAAAGAAAAAAAAATTACACATAATCATCGAAATCATCATGTGACTGTTGGCTCATTGTTGAAGTCGATGGTGACTCCATCGAGACAGGCCTTGAAGGGCGCGGTGATGAACTTACCGCAGAAAGATGAGAGATGTGTGGCCTAGATGGCCTATATGTTGTCAAGGCACTTTCACGGGGCCAATCGTACAACCCTTGATCGGCTTTCATCAAAATTTCAAATACTGCGCATTGAACCGCTCTCTGTGCATCTGGAGAAAAGTTTTTTGTTTTCGCAGCGGCGTAATTGAAGAAAGATGAAATCTCATCATTCTCTGCTGGCATTTTCTTCAGGTTCGAAGAAGCACTCTTCAGAATAGAAAATGCGCTTGAAAACATTTCTGCGTTGGAATCTTTGTCTTTACTTTTCCGTTTAAGAGGTCTCTGAGGAGTGCCGATTTCCTCTGGTGGAGCATCTTCATCTCCTGCCACAATATATTCCACCTGCAGTTCTTCTTCTCCAACAGCATCCAAATTTTCCTGAAAATACATATAGTGAGAAACCATGAGTTCAATACAATGAACAAATTATTTCATGTTCTTGAAGCAGAGAAAAACCATTCTTAACCACAGCATGTATTTTTTTTGTGTTAGAAAGAAATTTCTCTACTTATGAAGATTAAAAATGATTTATTTCATTTAATAAAATTTAATATGTTCAATGATTAGTCAATGATTTTTGCTTTAGGAAATTATATTGTTTTATTTTATTTCAGCGTCCCAGCACACCCACTGATTGGAAGGAAATCGCTACAGCCTTTGAAAAAATTTGGAATCTGCCTCACTGTGTAGGTGCCCTCGATGGCAAACATGTAACTCTACAAGCCCCCATAAAATCTGGCAGTGACTATTTCAATTACAAATCTTTCTTCAGTGTGGTCCTGTTAGCATTGGTGGATGCAGAGTACAATTTCATTTTTGCTGACGCAGGGTGTCAAGGCAGAATATCGGATGGGGGGGGGGGGTTTCAAAACATGTAAACTGTACAATATGCTCACAGAAAATACAATGGGATTGCCATTAGCAGAAGAACTTCCTGGACGCAGTATGAAAGTTCCATACTTCGTTGTAGGTGACAGTGCATTTCCTCTAAGTGAAAACATCATGAAGCCCTATTCGGGAGAGCATCCAAAAGGTTCAGTCAAGAGGATTTTCAACTACAGACTGAGTAGAGCTCGCCGAGTTGTGGAAAATGCTTTCGGAATATCAAGCTCAGTATTTCGGGTACTGAGAAAACCAATGCTTCTGGAGCCGGGGAAGGCAGAGTTGATAATAATGTGCATCATCATGTTACATAATTATTTAAGGGCCAATTCAAAGAATTTATACACACCACCTGGCTCACTAGATCATGAAGAGAATGGTGTTTTAACTATAGGGTCGTGGAGGAACACCGAAGACATGACCTCTATGGTACCGCTGAAAAATACACCTAGAAGATCTTCAGCCAACTTCCACAAAATAAGATATGAATTAGCTGACTATTGCATGAAAGAAGGGGCTCTGTCCTGGCAGAATTTATATTCATGAACATGGTCAAATCTTGACGAATATGGTAATAAAAATTATTAAACGAATGTGAAGGAATTATTTTGATGCAATTGTATGTCATTACACCAGCGGTTCCCAAATGGTGTTCGGTGGATCCCTTGGGGCTCTGTGTTGACTCCCAGGGACCCCTCGGCCACTCAAGGAAAATAAAAACCAAGTAAGTTTGAAAAAAATATTTTTAAAAATAAACACAAATCAGTATAAAATGGGCCCGAGGCAGGGTAGGGAATCATGTCTTTGAACACTCTTCGGTACAGTAGGGGAGTATTTAATCAACCTATGTTATTGTCCCTACTTGTATTTTAATGAAGTTTGGAACATATAAGTAAAGCTTTATTTTACTCACTGTATCTATTCTACTCCTCGGAGTATCCCTATCCTGTAAAAATCGGAACGCTTCATAAGCAAACCATCTGCTGACAAAAACGTCCGTGGTTCCTAGAAAAAAAATATATTCATGCAACATTTCAATGCCAGTTTATGTAAAAAAATATATTTGGGTGTATAATCATTAATGTGTGCTGATCGGTTTAACAATCAACAGGTTTAATATTACATCATTTCAATGTTTTTTGCAATCAATTTTGTTCAATCAACACACATTAATCGAGATAACAAAATAATTAGGGGTAAACGTTAAGAAATATTATCGAGAGATCATGTTTTACTTCAAGTTAGAACTATAGATAAATATATAGAAATTCTCAATACAAAAAAACCACCTACCTTTTCCTGTTCCTTTACTATTTTTTTTCTCTGGCTTTTTCTCTACGGTAGGATGCCAGCAGGCTAATTTTCAATACTCTCAGTAATGAGGCTTTTTGAATAGACGTCATAATCAGCATCGCTTTGAGAGTCAGCAAAAGGGTGATCCTCATAGAAATCAGTATTTAAAATTGCCGATTTAACTGCATAAATACGGAATTTAGTGGGGGGGGGGGTTCCTGCCACATCAATAATTTTAAAAGTTAAATTGAATTCTCGATTTTTGAAATATTGAATTCACTTGGAGATACGAAGCCCAGAAAATTAAAAATATGAATAATTTGCCGGATCTACTTTTGAGTTGGATATCCATGTAATAACATTGATTTCAACTTTTTATTTACATCTTCTCAAGCATGAAAATTAATGTCTCCGTATTGCCTTTTGATATTTATTTGCATAAATTCATATAGTTTAGAATGTTTTTAAAATTAGTTATGGGCCCCGTAAAGTGCATCGAAAAAATTCCACAGCTTTAATTAAGCATTTTTGGAAGCTGAAACAGGCAGAGATGGATAACTTGAAGTTCAGGGGGAGGGAATCGAAATACCTAACACCCATTAAAAAAGAGGGGGGGGGGACTATTCATTTCTACGTTTCTTTAAATTTAGATTTGTTTCTTTCATGAGTCGCGCAGGACGTCGCCATATTGGTTAACTTAGACACGGTTTGCATGTCCCTCAAAGAAAGAGGGAGATATCGCATGATCTAAAAAGCCTCATTGAAGAAAACCCGGGCAGCGCCGGGTATTGTAGCTAGTATGTGTATAAAGATTGAAATAATTATACTTCAATCAAGATAGAGAGACAACAGAATTAGTTAGACACAAAATAAAATTACATGCCTATAATCCGCAGAAGCTAAAATTTCGATACTTTCTAAAGAAAATATCTGTCACGGTAGGAAAGGTCGTGGGACACTCCCCCCCCCCCCCTTCGACAAATAAGCCTGGCATATTTTTAACCCAGAATAGTCATGTCTAATAAGTGAAATTGTCAAATGTAGATATGATTGTGGTTGTCGTGTGAATAATTATTGAGCTTCTGTCTTTATTTTATTGTGGTAGGCCGAGATGAATCTCGTGGTTGTCTATTTCCCCCTCCTCCCCCCCCCCCTTGTGTTATCATTCCGTCCGATATTTTAAAACGTCCAATAGTCACGGGAAGATAAATTTCATTCTGGTCTGGGATCTCTCTCTTGTAATTTCTGTCGCTAAACAGGGTCTCGGACCCTTCTTCATCTCGAATCGCCGTTTGCGATGGCGAGAATGTCTCGCTTGAAACGAAAAAAAAATTGACTTGCAACTATACCTTCCACAAAAATTTAGACATATATATATATATTTTTATGAAGCCTTGACGCCTGTGCTACAAAATTATGTCTTGACTTCGTGTTTCGCTCCATTGTGATAATCTATGACAAATTGGACTCTTTCGACGGTATCCAGAAATCAACCCGCTTTAGTGACCACCTTCTCAAATATCTGGACAGCGTGATCGCCTTCATTTCGTTTTTTAGGTGGACAGTCAAGCGGAAACCAAACGTTCTTCATCAGACCTCACAGAAGTCGACGCGAACCATTCAGCATGTATCGTAGATCCTGCCTGTTTTCAGTGAAAATTGCCATCAAGATGTCATCCGGTAATTCAAGACTATTCCCGTCTGGTTCGCCAATATGACCACCTGAACTCAGGGCCGTCTTAAGAGCATCACGGGCCCCCGGGCCAAATGATTTTTCTGAGGCCCTACCAGGCAAATTCTCAAAAATCTCAACCAGATCTCATTTTTGGGAGGCCCCCGAGCCCATGACTTAGACGGCACTGCCTGAACTGAACGCCTAACGGAACATTTTAGGAACTTAATTTCTTAAAAGGAAAAAGGTCTTGGAAGAAAACCCCCATGTGAGTACCGAATTTTTTTCCCCCCATTTTGATTACTCGTAATTTTTTTATGGCCAGTGTATCATTATGAAAATATGATTGTTATTAGCGATAAATGTATGCGTGTTGGTTAATCACAAATTATCAGTGTGGATCCAGTATAGATTCAGTGACATCCCAGAATTATAGATTCCTCCTATCCGCGAGAAAGGTCCAAGATGTGCGTAATATGTAATGCACTATCCTAGCTTCTAATTGTAAATCGTATATTAATGCCATTATTTATAGTAGCCTAATAATTAAAGATTAATTAACTGTTTTATCTTCGTTTCCTTGGACTTGTCACTTACACGGGCTTGTGGTTATTGACAGGGGCGTAGCGAGAAATTTCGTTCGGGGGGGGACCAAAGTGACAGAACAATGGATTTGGCCATCTTTTTCCCTTTTTTCGGTCATTTTCTCACATTTCGGGGGGGGGGGGGGACCAGACCCCCAAGTCCCCCCCCCCCCCCCCCGGCTACGCCCTTGGTTATTGACTTTGGTTCACAGTGCAGTTCTAACTATGGAGCGTAAAATTAGTAAGTTTATGAATTAATTCGATCACGGCATTTGGGATGTTTACATTAGAGGGATGATTAGATTCAATGTTGCAGTTACGTAACCAATACATTTGTATGTTGGTGAAATGAAATAATGAAACAATATATGAATAGGGCGCCCATTAACAATGGTGCCTCATACCAGTACCGTGTCAATCTGAGTCCAAGGGTACATTAATATAACGTAATTTTATATTAATATTCAAGAACTTTACGTGTGCGGTATATTAAAATGCCAAATCACGGTGGTAGTAGTGTGGTGCATTCATCGGGTGAAGCACCACAAGTAAAGGTTAACACAATCATTGGCTATTTAGGGCTCATCGCAAATTTTTCCGGCTCAGAACAGTCGTTTTCGGCCGAATATTTCATTGAATCCCTAGAGTAGGGTCTTCAACCCGTGGCCCGCCAAAACATTTCGATCGATTGACACAATATCATTCAAAAATAGGGTAAAACGAAGATTTCAACAAAAAAAAGTCACCCAGCTTCATATAGACTTATAACGAGGACAGGTTGATCAGTGTACAGTATTTAACTTCTTAATAAGGCTTTTAACGTAAAAGAAAACACACCATGCACTTCTTCACTATAAATAACTTCGAGTACATCCCATTCTCCTTGAGTGGGAGAAAGCAGAAATGAACGGAATTTCCATGGTATCGTATTTCTCGGGTGCATGGTTGGGTAAGGAGCAGGTGGATGTATGCATCTTGATTGGTTGGAAAAAGGATTTGTACAATATTGGTACAGTTCGTTTAGTTGTGTTTTAGGTCTTTGAAGCCTTTCATCAGAAGCCTTTTAATGAGTGCACGATGGCAAACCGTGATAACAAAAAAAAAGGAAAGTTGAAGGAAAAAAATGAGATTTTTTCAAGAAAAGTGGTCATCCCTAGATGCTTTAGCGCCTGTTTTCCTTGGAGGAGGAAGGCGATGAATTCATGAAATCCAAAGGAAAACTTACTGGAGAGTTTCAAGATAAAAAGTGGGTGGGAGATTTCACATTTCTTGTCGATGTCACTGGTCATCTGAATGATCTAAACTACCACTTACTGGGAAAAGACCTACTTGCCCATAATTTTTATGACAACGTAAAAGCGTTCGAAACTAAATTAGCCCTTTTGTAAACGTCAATTGCAAAACAAAAACTGCATACAAAATTATTGATGTTGGTAAATAGATCTACAACTTGGAAACCGGACGATTATGGACCGTGCATTTCAAATCTGAGAATGGAATTCAGAAGCAGATTTTCCGACTTCCGCGAGAACGAAATTTCTATGAAAACATTTTCCTGACCATTCTCGGTCGATATCGAAAGTGTCCCACCTGAGCTACGATTAGAATTTGTGGATTTGCAATGTGACTCTGCAGTTAAATGCAAGTTTTTTTTTTTGAAATTCCTTTATTAATTGATTTTTATTCTAAGTATGTGTCCGAACAAAAGTATCCAGAAATACGCATATATGCATTGTTCATATTTTCTATATATAGGCAGCATATTTTTATTATATTTGCTGCCTTATAATTTATTATATTCGGCAGCACTCACATATGTGAATAGTTTTTTAGTCGAATTAAGAATACAAAATCAAAAAATAGAACACGTCTGACTGATCAGCATTTGGAAGATACTTCACGAATAGCAACAACACAAATTTTGCCTAACATTGAAGCTTTAGTCAAGCAAAAACACAGTCAAATTTCGCATTACATCCACTCGCATTCGTAATGTGAGTAACCAAAGATTTTCTTTTTTATTTGGTGCGTAATTAATTCAACATATATATATATGTATATATAAATGTGAAAGTATGTATGTATGTATGTATGTATGTATGTTCTTTACACAAATCTACAGTTTTAGACCGATCGTCGCCAGATTTTGCATATATACCAAACAGGTCCGGGATTGAACCGTAGGCTACTTTAAAAGTTCGTCAGAGCTGGGCAAATGCCCGAAATGGGCAAAAAACTGTCGGGCAACAATGGTTTTGGGGGCCTCAACAATCACTTTCGGAACGTTTACTTTGGTTACCGTGGTTTCCAACAATGCGTTTCAGACGGGAATATATGCCTTTACAATGGTTTGTCACACCTTTAATTCTGTTATTGTAACAGTTTATTCCTTTATAATGGTTTGTCACTTTTCCAATCCTCCCAGTAATTGAAGAAAACCCCGGAAGCGCCGGGTATTTTTGCTTGCATGTATACAGGGTGTCCTGTAAGTGCTAATGTGGCCTTTATCTCATCAACCACCCATCGTTGAGGTATAGTTTCAATTTAAAAAGTGCTTAAAAGGAGTTTGAATAATATTCGCTGCAGAAGCTGGACATCTGACGTCACTAACAACAGAGGACAACAACTACGACGATAAAACAGGGAATAAAAATGTTCTACGCCAGCTGATGAACTCAATGCTTGCCTCAAATCATCAGCACTCTACTTCACCAAACACCAACTCTGGCCATATCGCTACATTGCAATTTACTGCCATTAGTGAGATGGGTTGTGAAGGTGCTGTCTATCAGTGGTCGCCTCGAGTTTGTTAGGACATCAACACTCTGGCACGAAGCTAAAAAATTATCATTATCCACCGACATGCGAGTTCAACTGCAAAATGACTCAGCACTGCTATCATTTTCACATCAGTTGATAAAACTTGGCAATGGAAGAATTCCCGTAGACCCAAGCACTGGACTGATAACGTTCCCAAATGGATTTTGCCAGTTATTATATATATATAAACTCAGTTCAAGAACTTGCAGACAAAGTCTTCCCAAACGTTCAACAAAATCACCGAAACCATGAGTGGCTTTGTGAGAGTGCGATTCTGGCACCGAAAAATGAGTATGAACAAGATCAACGGAAAAATCCTAAAAATTATTCCGGGAGACTCCACATCTTACAAATCGGCTGACACTGTCACAGACACATCGCAGACAGTTCTGTATCCTGCAGAATTTCTGAACTCTTTGGATATTCCGGGTGTGCCACCACACAATTTGACCCTCAAAGTCGGAGCACCTGTAATGCTTTTAAGAAAATTTGGAGACACCGATACTCTGCTATGGCAACAGACTCTGCGTGAAGAAATTGCACAATTGCATCATTGAAGCAACGATTCTAACTGGATGCGACAAAGAAAAAGAAGTCTTCATTCCACGTATCCCAATCATCACCGAAGAAATGCCATTCACTTTCAAGCGATTACAGTTCCCGATTCGTTTAGCTTTTGCCAAAGTGCAAGGCCAGTTGTTAGCAGTGGCAGGTATCAACTTACTTGAGCCCTGTTTTTCACTTCTTTTCGTCACCTGTTCGCGTGTTGGTAATAGCAAAAATTTGTACATCTACACACCAGATGGAAAAAGAAAAAATATTGTGTATCCACAAGCGATTGCCTCAAGTTTTTAATTAAAATATTTAAAAATGTGAAAGTAATTTTCTCTTATTTGATGCAGAAATTTTTTTGATTAAGAAATAATTAATAAGCTATACGTATATAAATTTTTTACGGGGCGGGCAACGTCGCCGGGTATCAGCTAGTATATGTATAAAATCATCCATTTTCATTCTGTTTCATACAATGCAAAAAATACCTAATATAATTGGTCTTACTTCAATACAGTTTAATTTTTTAAACGAAAATGCCACATAATGGAATCATAAAGTATGCAGTACGCGTCTCATTTTAATTTGTCCTATCTGAGCGTACGTGGGATCAACCTTTGGCAGGGGGGTTGGACACACTGAGATTGATTGGAGGCACAAGAAATCTCTGAGAAAAATTCAGATTTACCAACTTTAAAAAGCATTTTCCAGTAACAGAAATGTATTGATACAGCGAAAAAGAAATTTTTTGACACCATAATTTGAAATGTTTTTTTTTTAAATCATTCAAAATTAATATTTGTTAAAATTAATTGAATTGAATGTTTAAATTCTATAAGATATTTTGAAATATATTTAATTTGTGATCATCTTTGGGGGGGGGGGGGGTTCCTGACCCCCCCCCCCCCCCCACGCCATTAATGAGTGGACCGCGGAACGTGACAAATTTTTTATGTGGCCCTCGAGTGTAAAACGTTGAAGACCCCTACCCTAGAGGATACCGCAAAATTAGCAGACTGGCAGGATAATGAAAAATTAATTGTCCTGAAATCAAAATTGAAAGGGCGCGCTGCCGAATTTGTTGCCACCAGTCCGGAATTGAGATTCGAAACAAATTATGAACCTTTTAAAACTGAGTTTTTGAAGTTTTTGCCAAAACGAATTTCCCTTAATTTCCTTAATTTGTAAAATTTCACGGGTTGCAAACAGAAGGCAAATGAGAATGTCAAAGAATTCCCTTCTAGAATCAAGAATGCGGCTTTCAGTTTCCTTGAGGGGGCAAATTTTTCTAGCCCGGAGGTGGAGCGTCTCGCCGACCGCACAAAATTATCCCTATTTTTAGCGGGACTTAAGGAATTCAGGGCGTAGCCAGAAATTTCGTTCGGGGGGGGACCACTTTCATTTCGGGGGGGGCCAAAGTGACAGAACAATGGATTTGGCCATCTTTTTCCCTTTTTTCGGTCATTTTCTCACATTTCGGGGGGGGGGGGGGGACCAGACCCCCAAGTCCCCCCCCCCCTGGCTACGCCCTTGCCCACCACGGCCTTCAGCCAGAGCACCCCAACAAGGCAACCGCGCCTGTTTTCAATGTGGGTCAAGCGCACACTTCATTCGACATTGCCCGAATGTCAGCGTTTTTCCGAGGAGTTCTACTCCAATGTATAGAGCAAATTTTTCCTCCCGAAGAGGGAATTATAGAAGTCAGAGCAGGAACGGTCAGCAAACGGATAGGCAGTGACAATTTTTGGGTAGGGGAGGCCAACTACACAAAAACTGCGTATGCTTCCTTAACCAACCGGGAATTTTAGGCCGTAACCTACCTATTATAATAGTACGAGTGTGGGTTCACTCGAATTCCCTGCTCTCGTGGATTCCGGGGCCTGTATAAGTGTCATTGACCCCACTCTCATGCAAAGAATTGTAAATAATGCGCGATGTCAAGAAATACTAAATGATAAGATTGAAATTCGTGGTGTCACGGGACAAACACTGCCCCATCATTCATGTTTTAGTGTACCTATAGAAGTTGGATCTTTTACAATTAATCAGAAAGTATATGTTTCCGATTATGAGCTCAGTAAAGAGTATAAGGTCATTTTAGGTTTTGACTTTATAAAATCGAGAAAGTTTATTTTGGATGTAGGAAGTGGATGTTTGCGTAATCAGTCTACGAATATCCCCTTAATAGTAGGTGCACCAGGTGCGACTCCTAATGGCAGTATTAGTGTAAATATCACATTGAGTGAAAAACCTGTGGTTACCGGCGCGATCGTCTAAAATTATATCAGTGAAGGTTCCACAACTTCAATGTGGAAATGAGGTAGAAGTTTCGCTAAGAAATAGGAATATGACAAATTCGGTATAGGTGGCCCGTTCAGTGGAAAAGGTCGATGAGCATGGGAAAATTAATGCTTTAATTGCCAATGTATCGCAACATCATAAACATGTAAGTAAAGGTACGAAGGTGGGAATAGCTTCAGTAATCGATTGCGACGAAATAGGTGAACCTCCAATCCCATTGGAGAATAAAAAATTAAATAAATTATCAGAGCAGGATTTTGATTTAGGTGACTTGCCACCAGGGATCAAGAGGAAGCTGACCCCTTTGCTTTTGAGCTATGCCCATGTTTTCGCCCGCGATATTAGTGAAATTGGGCGCACGTCACTTGGCAAATATAAAATCTCGTGGTCAGATCAGAAAATAAAAAAGTCACCGATATATCGGACACCTTATCACTTACGAGGAAAGATGAGGAAACAAATTAACGACATGTTGCAAAGTAAAATAATTGAGCCTTGTGTCAGTTCTCACCCCGCACCACAGAGTTAGAATAATATCTTTAGTCTATGCCCCGCACCGACAATCATGGTGAGAAAACGAGAGCAAAATACCAAAATGAAGCAATCAAATCGGATGAATATGCATTACCTTTAATCCAGGACATTTTGGCACAATTGAAGGGAGCCAAATATTTTAGAGTCTGGATATTTGTAGTGCATATTATCAGCTTGAACTCGCAGAAGAGGATAGACCCCTAGTTTCCTTCCGTAATGAGCAGGGCTGTTTCCAATTCAATTGTTTGCCCATGGGGATGAAGAATAGTGCTGTGGCTTTCCAAAAATTGGCTAATAGTCTTCTATCAGAGTTAAATGATGATTATATACATTGTTTTATTGACGATATATTAATTGCTAGTCCGGATCTTGAGTCACATTTACAGAAATTGGTCAGTGTATTTAAATTACTCGAGAAATACAATTTAAAGCTTGCACCGAAGAAATGTAAATTCTTTCAAACCGAGATTAAATATTTAGGTCATATAATTTCGCAAAATGGAATTCGTCCCCACACGGATAATGTTAAAGCAATCGACGAATTTCCGCAACCACGGACGGTAAAGGAAGTTCGACGTTTCCTGGGCATGTGTAATTTTTTTAAGAAGTTCATAGCATTTTACTCTGACATTGCCAAACCCCTAACTGAATTAACTAAGAAAAATGTAGGCTTTACTTGGGGCCAAAGGCAGCACACAAGAAGCTTTTAGATGTCTTCAGCAAGCGCTACGAAACCCACCCGTACTGGCATTTCCCGACTTTACCAAGGAATTTATTATGTCCGTGGATGCCAGCAAAATAGGAATTGGGTGTTGTTTATATCAAGAGTATGATGGAGGTAATCACCCCATAGCGTACATGTCCCGTAAATTTAAACCCGCGGAACAAAATTATTCAGTAGTGGAGCAAGAATTACTTGCTATCATGGAAGGGATAAACTATTTTAGGCCCTATTTAATCGGGAGACGATTTCGGGTAAAAAGCAATCATCGACCACTCCAATACCTAATTTCGCTTAAGACAAAAAACCCTCGGTTAACCAGCAGGTGGTGTTTGAATTCAGCCGAATATGATTTTCAAGTCGAGCACGTTGCTGGACAATCGATTGAGCCGTGGTATGAATACTGTAACGACCGACCATTCATCATTAGAACAACGAATCCGTGAACAGCAAAGACGCGATGCTCAATTAAAACCTATTATTGACATGTTAACTGGACAAAACGCGGAACCAGTTAAAAAGATGGGTGACGCTTATTTCATAAAAAATGGTTTTTGGCCCGGCTATTACAGAGACTGTCAAATTCATGTCAATACTTGTCGTATTTGTTTAGAAAGGCGTAGTCATGACCCACGTAAAAAGGCTTCATTACAACGAAATTTTATCCCTACGGAGCCATTTCAATTAGTGTCGGTTGATATAATGGGTCCTTTTCGCATAACTTCGCACGGTAATAGATACATATTGATGGATAATTTTAGTAAATTTATTGAAGCAGTAGCGTTACCTGACATCAAATTCGAGACCTTAGCAAGGACATTTTATTCGGAAATAATTGCGCGTTATGGCCGACCGCAATTTTGTCTCACTGATAGGGGATCCAACTTACATAAGTCAGTTTTCCGAGCAATGGTAGAAAAGCTTAAGATAAAACCACTTTCAACATCCGCAAACAAATAGTTCTAATGAGAGGTGTCACGCTACCTTAACACATAACCTATCATGCCTTTTAGACGAATCAAATGAATGGGATAATCTTTTACCCCATGTTCTCATGTCCTACCGGAGCGTTGTACATGCGGTACTGAAAGAAAGTCCATATTTTGTATTTTTCGGGAAAGGCATGAATACAGCGGAGGAGTTATTGAAAGAACCCCAAACTTTTAATTACTATACGCATGAAGATTATGTTCTTCAATTGCTACCGAAGTTGCAAAAAGCGCACGAATTCGTGCGGACAAGTATGCTTGCAGCGGCTGAGAGGAGCAAGAGCAATATCGGGAGAAAACCGCATTCGATAAAAAGTTAAAATTAGGTGATATGGTTTATTTATATAACCCAGGTTAAGAATTAATCGTAAATTATGCAGATTATTTTCAGGTCCTTACCGTATTGTTGAACAAAGATCACCAGTACTATTTTGTATAAAACATATTTATAAACCAGAGAAACCTAGTCAATGCCTACATAGTGACAGATTAACGAAAATTCAATTATAGAAAGACCCTACGAACCTTACCCGGAAATAATAGATGATGAGAATTCCGCAGACGAAGGACAAGAAACGGCTGAAGACGAAAATACAGAAATACAGCCCGCTACAGAACGCAACAATGACGACAATGCCTTTTTGGATCTCCCTGCGTTTCTCTATTCATATCAATATCCAAAAAACAACAATACCGGCTACAAATGACCAGAGGGACAACAAAGGCACCGAACCGCAAGTTTCTATTCTCACCCTGTGTTTATCCGGTTTCCTAAAACCCAGGGGTTCTCAATCTCAAACATTTTCCACCCGCGCCGCCCCTTTCCTTTATGAAGAGCCATTGGCGTGCGCAAAGGGGGGGGGGATTTCGGGTTCTAACTCCCCACCTTAAGCCAAGATTATAGTGTTATGAAATTAAATTCTGCGTACGTCTATGTGAAGAGCAGTTGTATGCAAAGCATTTCTTTGAAAAACCTTTGTCAGGACCACTGCACCCCTGACAAAGGTTGGTGCGCACAGTTTGAGAACCCCTGCTAATCCATCAACGTATTGACAAATCCAGGGCCGTCATTTGGGGGGGGGGTCGGGAGCCTTTGAAAATACACTAAAAATGGTATATATATGCACATACATTGAGTTCATGTTCTTTGCCTTCCCCTCCCCTGGAAAAAGTTAAAATGTGTGACGTTCCTGGAAAAATCTCTAAACAAATTTGTTGAAATTCTATGAACATGTTCAGTATTGAGTAGAAAATTAGTGTCGACCAGCAATTCTCAACCTTTTCTGAGTCACGGAATCTTTTTAGTATATAATTTTTACGACGAAGCCCCGTACGTAACTTTTTTTTTTATTCGGTCATAAAATTTACTAATTCATTTTACTTTAATCGAGTGAACGCGGAGCCCCCTTGATAACCGCTGGTATAGCCAGTACAACATAGATAAAGTTTTCTTTTAAAAGATTTTTGATATGTTTGTGGGGATTTTCCGCCCTAGCGACTGCATAATGATTTATAGTGGTATATAACTTTTGATTTTATAGTGGTTTTCCTGTTTCCGACAGAAAGTTGCCACCCTTTACATTTTGCAGCCCAGGGCAAAGGCCGTGGGCATGAAAATAACATTGAGAGGGCTGAAATTTGCCAGTCGTCCCGTGACGAGCCTCGAGCCCGTATGTGGAAGGATGGAGTGTCCCTCATTATTTATTCATTAATTGGGGAAGGGGATTGTCAGCCCCCCCCCTTCCCCGCCATGTTCTGGTGCCTATGTCCCATGGAAGTACGTTGCTTATTAAAAGCTATTCAGGGACAATTGAAAAGATGAAATTTGAAGGATGGAAGTTGCGCCCCTTCTGATACTACGCCCGGGAAACCAGACCCCCCCCCCTGCTCCCCCTCCTAGTTGCAGCACTGTTCGTTCGTCAGAAAGAAGTTCTCTTGCACATAGTATAGTTTTCCATGCAAAAAGCGCAATGGGATGGGCGGAAATTTGCGAAATATCTCATAGTCCAGGGGCGTAGCCAGAAATTTCGTTCGGGGGGGGGGGGACCAAAGTGACAGAACAATGGATTTGGCCATCTTTTTCCCTTTTTTCGGTCATTTTCTCACATTTTGGGGGGGGGGGGACCAGACCCCCAAGTCCCCCCCCCCTCGCTACGCCCTTGTCGTAGTCCCAGTAAAATTTTGAAAAATATTCGCGTCTAAAAAAATGTCGGGGGGGGGGGGAATTAATCCGTAAAATGCTACCACAACAATCGTCAAACTTTTAAATCGGGATAGACTGGGTTAAGCACAATGGGAATCAAAAAGAAGAGCGAGCGCCAGAACTAGAAAAAAATCCGAAGCACTCCCTCCAAACCAAATGGGTGTGATGATGATGATTTCCCCTCAGAAGTTCTTTTTTTTCCAAGAGAGGAGAAAAAAAGGGGAGAAAACTGACCAAAAATTCCCCAAATAGCGTTTGATTTTACCTCGCGGTAAAAACAAACCGTATTGAAAGAGTCGCGTACCTCGTGGAGTTGCCTCTTTCTCCTCGTTGTCTCGCTGCCCGAGTATGTGAGGCACAGAACAAAACAGTACATTTGTTTTCAACGCCCGCTCGTACGTCTTCGCTCACATCCCCAGTATGCGTTCAACCTCTCTGTTGGGTTTTGGGGCACATGGAGACTTACACAAAGTTAATTTTTTATTTTAATAACTATACAATCCCTTGAAACATTTCAAGGGATCAAACGTTTTTTCTTCTGATTTTTTTCATTTTTTATTTAGCTATTAAGATTTACAGGAGCGTTGGTGTGCCTTTTTCAATAAATTGAAATGATAAATTTAAAAAAATTAATTTTTAACGCCTATACCCTAAGTCTAATTTAATGTGTTAATGCATATGTTTGTGTGTGAATAATGCTATTTTCATATCTCACAAACAAGAGCTGTTGGGAAAAACTAATGTCATATTCGTTTTCATCACATGAAATATGCATAAATTCAGTTAAAAAAACCCCTGGCACCAAAATCAGTGTTGTGCAGTGTAATCAACACATTAAGGAAAAGTTTTAATTTGAGAATGCTCTCGAAAATTTTATTCAAAACTTCATCTACTGGACAACAAAGTTCCTCTGATGCAAGAGTATCTACCTGTAAATACTATACCGAATCTATAACATGTGACTTTCTAATTATAAATACAAATAATAGTGAGGAGCTCATATCGATACACTGTATTTATCACAAACAAATAAGAACATTTATCACAATCTATAGACATTATTCCCAATCAGAGATCACTGACAAGAATTATTTCAGATTTGTACTGTCTTACAATAAAACCTGTTTTTGATAGCAAAAACGCAGACTAAAAATCTATTTCTTGACTGTTTTTCGAACTTTAAATATTGAAATTCTTGACCAATACCTTTAACAAATACATCAACTGCATAGAAATTCATTTATGCTAACTAATTTGAACCAAAAAGGAAAAAAACTTCAAACATAACAATTAGAGAAATACAACCTTTACCTGAGGCCATATTAACTCATGGATATATATGGGGCAACTCCACAGCCTTCTGCACAAAATAATTGAACCTCCTAACCAGATAATGACCCACCACTCTGTCTCAATGAAGAGATTTTAGAAGGTGGTCGAAGAAGACCCGGTCCACGCTGGAAGCTCTGCATGTATGTGAGACTTCCTATTATAGGTTCACAAGTTTCTGTGCAATTCTTGTTACGTGTAGTGCAGCCGTCTGCTGTCAATTTTTCTAACTATGAGTGAAGTCACGTCTCAAAATTGGGAACAACTGATATTGAACCTGATAGACACCTCTTTTTTTTCACCCTCTCATGGGGAGGGGGGGGGGGGTGTTCATATCTTCTCTCCCATAATTCTTCGCACTGTGAAAGTGACTCTTAAAACCATGTAAATAGAATTTATCGAAATCTCCAATGGCCAGTAAAATTTACCATGTAAACAGGGTTCAAGTAGATGTGCAAGCCCATAATTTCTTTCACATTGCTATTCATATCGAAGGTTAATAGGAAAGACTAAAGAGTCCACAGAGGGGACCCTCTCCCCCCCCCCCCCCGAGGGGTCCCTCACAGATGAGAGAAAAAGTGCCATTGGCTATGTCTGGCGCCCTCTGGTAAGTGCTGAGCTTAGATGAATACAGTATGAACCAAGCACAGCCATCTGAAGACCTCACACGAACCCGGCCAGCAAGTACAAAGACTAGACAGAACACAGAATGAGACCACAGAGGGCTCACTGGATGGAAACAAAAATGTGTGTGTGATGGGATATAGCAGGCCTGCCTCATGACATGGGTTGGGAGCTTAGTGCTAGGCCGCTCTTATGGCAGCCGAGAGGTGGGTGTGGACAAAGTTTCGACTTCAACCCACTCCTTAAATTTGGCAAAAACGTTGTCATATTAGTAGCTGCAGTGGTGATGGACTCGCATTGCGAGGACCTGGGTTCAAACCCTACCGTCGCCACAGTGGGTGGTCGGCTGAAGTTGGTTTTCTGCAGTTCCCAACTTCGAGGCACAAATGTGAGCCAATCTCCCCATTAAAATGTCTAGCTGCAGAGAACAACAGGCCTACAAACGTATACTATTCAATCATTACACTTCATGCATAGTTAGAAAATTTTATGGCAGCACTACGCATAACAAACTTGACAGAAGATTCACCATACACGCACACATTCCAACAAGTACCAATTCGTTAGAAGTTCTGCAGAGGGATGAGGTGCATGTCTGGTTTAGTAGAGTAGTGGTGGACTAATACAGGGCAATGACCTTGCATAGAAATCAACATCAATGGTATTAGAATTATAAGGGACTCAATAAATCATTCAGCTGAAGAGAGCTGTTAAATGACGCGGTTAAGATTGCTATGGCTTGATTCCTAATTTATAGAAAAACTTTGGTGATTGTGCACTACATAAAAGTTTTACCATTTATCACACACAACCATCCAAATAAAACCAATGATGCATGGAAGATGGTTTATCATCTGTGTCAAATGATATTTTGCATATATTTTTATCCCTTTGTATATTATAACTTTGCATACATTCCCCAAAATTAATCCCTGAGCTGCTTGCATTGCACATAGGTGATGAGTCATCATATATGAGCTTAGTACTATAAGTCAGAGTTTAACAAATTGGAAAAAAGTATTTAGGTATCAGCCAAACTCTTAAAAGCCAAGCATGTTTTTTTCTTGATTCAAGAAAAATGGTTCTAAAGAATGATTTATCGACTTTCCCTGGGACTTAATAAATTCTTCCTCTGTTAAAAGACGTAATTGTAATGAAATCAGGAAAAAAGAAATCAAAAACTTAAATTTAGCAATCAAATGAAAAAAAATTTTAGTTGTCAATATCGATTTTCCAGTCACCATGGGCGACCTGGAATTCGTCAAGCCCTGCCACAACCAGACTTGAAGGTCACCTGCACATATCTGATGTTAGAGGAGCATATATCTGGACATGTTTAAGTGGACTGCTGAATCACTTATTGATAGTTTGTTAGTTTGTGATGTTTCTCTAGTATATATGGACCATTCTTACAAGGATTAAACTAGAAATTATTTATTCACAATACCACAAAATGAACAAACATCCTCATTTTAAAAAAAACTTTGTTAAACGTCATGTCTAGCATCATAGATTTCAATCCTCATTTTCAAGACCAATCTTACAAATTTTGTAACATGTTATTAATGAATATTTTTTACAATTTAAAAAAAAAAAAGCATTGGGAGAAAGGGAACTATAATTGTTCGGTGAAAAAAACTGGAATAGAACCAGTGCCGTCTTAACGCATGGGGTACAGCCTAGGGGGAACCTCAAGAGAAGAAGGGGTCTCATAGAAATGGGATCTGGTTGGAATTTGGCAGGTAGAGCTTTGGAAAATCACTTGGCCCAGGGACCACAAGGCTTTTGAGACAGCCTTGAATAAAACCCTGATTATCCAAAAACATTTTTAAAAATCGACCTGCTTGCACTAACTGTTTTGTACACAGAGCAGCGATGCCCATCCTCTTCAGTCTGAAGGTTCAAATTTGAGAGAGAGATAGGCATATTGGTCACAAGCCACAAACAGATGCACTTATTGTGTTGTTTGCATTGATAAGTTTTTAAAAACCCCTTCTGGGGGTTGGACAATTTCTTTTTGCATTTGGCCAGCTTGCTGGAGGTTGTGCACTCCCGATCTAATGTACTACAAAAAATTATTCTTCCCCCATGAATAGATAAAAAATGGTAACCTTAACATGGATCTAACACCTGACTTTGATGAAAATCCATATAAAAAAAGGCATTCAAATAAAATTTGGCATGGGGAAATAAAAAATCTAAGAAAGTGTGACTGGATTAGAGTCGTATGCCCAGTAACAAATAATAGAAATCACGCCATTTATTTCAAGCTCTAAAAATTAAGTAACCTTCCTGACAAGCATTAAAATGATTTCTCTTCCTTCTTTGGCTGAAAACTGTGAATCACCTAATTAAGCCAAAGTTCCATCGATTTCAAATAATATGAGGGTTCTACCACACTTACAAAATGTGGCAAGATATAGGTAATCAATACAAAGAGTATAGTAGAAATGACTAGTCATCATAGCGCATAAGACTACATACATTGCTTGAAAAATTGCAACAGCGATACATTCATTCGCCACAATACTCACATGTAAATAATTGAAAACAAGCAAAAAATAAGACAGCAAATAAAAATTTTGGTTACACTTCAACAAAAGACAAAAAAGCTCATATTTACGAAGAAATTTTCCGTTTGAGACATCATTTCTCGCGGCCACAAAATTTCAATTAATCAGAAAAAAAATTTCATAAACAGTTCTGACACAGCATTTTACATGAAATTTCAGTATTCAAAAACCTTAAACATTAACAATTGAGCTGACACTTTTGCAGACTAGTCATTGACAACTATAAGCACACATTTTTTTTTTTTTTAACCCTAGAATAAATAAAATAAAAATAAAATAATTAACTCACGTCTCAGAAAAGTGGATGCATAGGTAGTTAACATGCAATTTTTGTTATTATTCTAGGGTTAAATACAAATATACCAGAAAATACATCACACATTTATAATACGGGAAAGAACAACATAATGCACACTGAAGCTCAGGTTAAATATGTGTAATAACTCATATAGTGAACGAGCAAAAGATATATTTGAAACTGATGGGCCAGACTAGCATACTGCCTGATTATCAAGAGTCAATTGTAATTCAATGTAAATGCTGCATGGTTGAGGAAGATAATTGCATTAATGTCTATAAGAATTTTAATAATCCATATCAGCAAATGATGTGTGTGAGTGTAGCTGCCAGCTATTATAATTCACTCCAACATTAAAAATTATGTTGCTGTCCAAATCCAAAGTTTAACATATTTGCAAAGTGGCTGGTAACTTCATACACTGACCACTTCACATAGACCAGTTGTTGACAATCACAAAGATACTAATTTTGACCATCAATATTATCGATGAAAAGAAAAACTAATAATGGTAATAACTAAGAAAGGTTTCTTTGGATTTCAATGCAAAAGATTTTCAATTTAAAAACTTAGTTGAACTGGCTGTATTTATTTAGAAGACACCAACAAATAAGGCAAATACACAAAAAATAATAAAAGTCCTAATGCATTTCAACACCAATGGGTGCCGTCTTCAGAGGAAAAATTTAACCACTAGTTTCGCTGACCGAGTTTCCCATTTGGGTTGAATACCAAATCTTCACGCTCGGTTGCTCAGCGGAAGAAGTACGTCTGTTCACTTCAAACATCATGGTCAGAATGAAGCTGTGAGCCTGCGTGAAATACTAATGCAGCATCCTGATTGGACATTTGCGGAATAGTGCTATCCGATTGGTCCATTCGAATTTTCTTGTAATTCCCGCTCGAAATGAATTTAAGCCATGGTGTTGCGATCGGGGGTGTAGACTTATTATCGTTCACTAGTATATATATATATATATATATATTTTTTTTTTATTCGGGCCTTCAAAAATATACTAGTGAACGATAATAAATCTACACCCCCGATCGCAACACCATGGCTTAAATTCATTTCGAGCAGGAATTACAAGAAAATTTGAATGGACCAATCGGATAGCACTATTCCACAAATGTCCAATCAGGACGCTGCATTAGTATCTCACGAAGGCTCACAGCTTCATTCTGACCACGGCGTTTGAAGTGAACAGACGTACTTCTTCCGCTGAGCAACCGAGCGTGAAGATTTTGTATTCAACCCAAATGGGAAACTCGGTCAGCGATACTAGTGGTTAAATTTTTCCTCTGAAGACGGCACCCACTGGTGTTGAAATGCATTAGGACTTTTATTATTTTTTGTGTATTTGCCTTATTCGTTGGTGTCTTCTAAATAAATACAACCAGTTCAACTAAGTTTTTAAATTGAAAATTTTCAGCTGAATGAACAATATGATAAAGACATTTTCAGCATCATTCACACTTAGAAAATGATATCCAAATTTCAACAAATAAATGAGAGCATTTTTTCAGAGATTAAACAAATGCTATGAAATCTTTTTTCTTAGAAACATTAACAATGAGGCCAATTTAATGAATATAATGAGTGTCTATTGCAGTATGTATCAATCAACTTGTCAGATAATATATATTGCAATGAAATTTAAAAAGCATTTTTCTTTCATACAAATATCATGCATATACTGTATAACAGTTTTATCAATAAAACTCCAACTGGTTTCCAAATAAATATTTTTTACACACAAATTCATTTAAAAAACCATTTCAGGCACTTCTATTGCACAAATAACTAGTATTTGATCTCCTTGAAATGCAAAACAACTTATTCATTTTACTGGTAATTCCAATATTTATGTATCATTGGGAAGCATTATATCATTAGTGCAACAGATAATAAATATAGAAAATCTATCGCCAACCCTATTATTAATCAAATGCAAGGAAAGCTTTTATCCCCCTCCTAGGAACATTAGTTTGATAAACACAAACTTGCATTTGATTCTCCTTTGACAAAAAAAAAAAACTATACAATTTCGAATGAAGACAAAGTTCTATTTCTTTTATTTAGTTACATATTTATGAATATGAGAGGATCTTGTCACAGATAGTGGCTGTGAATGCAGAGCACTTTGCTGAACCACCCAGATCAGCTGTTCTGACCTGAGAAAGAAAAAGAAATAGATTACAATGTGAAAATTTTGTATATCTCATAGGGTATGCCAATTCAAATCAGCTTGATTTAAATGATTAAAATCATTGTTTTTTTTAAAATAGATTTAAATCACAAAATTTAAATTTTGTTTTTTCTTTACATAAATTCAATGATATTGAAGTAAATGTAACCTGGTATGGTTTGTATGTTAATGATATCTGATAAAGTTTGTGATTAAAAGAAATATAGAAGATCTTTGGAGTAAATATAGACTTGAACTTAATCCCTAGATATAATGCAGAAAGAAAGCTACACTATTTCAAGATTTTGTGCATGGAAAACATTGAAGAAAAATATAGGGCGAAACTGCATTATATTCAATACATTGCCATGTGGCACTAGCGTTCCAATGATTAAAAAACAGAGGAATTATTTTTTGTGTAAAGCCTCGAATTCTATGCCCCGATTGCTGATTCAAAATAATAATAGATGTTGTACCAACATATCATTAGGCTTTTTACGTTACTTTTCGTATTAAAATTTTGTGTTTGCTCTCTTTGTTTACCAAAACTCATTAAATCTGTGAAAGAATGAAAATGTATAAACTATTAAGCAACATCATGCAAGTCAGAAACACATCTATTTATTGTGCAAGAAACAATCTTGCCAACAGAATTTGTTTTATTTAGCTGATGCTAAATGACCCTTTGGTTGTACATAGCGAATTACATGTCTGCACCAGATGTGTAACACTGAGATGTCACCACTTATTAACTTTAATGGGGATGGGGAGTTCATGAATAAAAACACTTTTCTCTACAAAAAAATTTTAATCCACGAAGTTAATTTGTGCTCAATGACCTTTCATGTTAGGTAAACACAGATTTTTGGTGTTCATATTTTTTGCTTATAGTTTGTTGTTTATTCATTAATGCTGAATTAAATTAGGAGAAAAAAACAAATAGGTGATATGAAAATATGCATGCTAAATGATTAACAAGATTTGTTTTAATTTCAATTATTAAGCAGTCAGTTAATTTTAATCAAAAAAATGTGATTTAAATAAACAAATCAGTTTTTTTTATTTTTAAAAAAATCATGATTTTTTTCCTACCCTGATATCTCAACAAAGAAATATTATGGAAGAATACAAAAAATTCATATTCAACTCTATGATGTTAACCAATGATGGACGACATTTTGAACGTTTGAAGCGTTTTAAAGTATACAGACATATACAGTCTGACCAAGGTTGCAACACCACCATCAGCCCCAAAGAATTTTGGAACTATAACGAGTTTGGCATTACATCAGATCACAGTCAGAATAATGTTTCAGACAGAGAAGCTTCATTACATAAATTCATTATTTATTGTAAAATACTAAAATTTATCATGAATCACTCATCTATCTACTATCTACTCTCTGTGTCTTTATTAGTGTTACTCTGTAAATAAAATAACCTATTTTATGCGCATTCAATTTCAAGATGAGAAGATTCATAAAATTGTAAAAACTGTATAATTACTTAAATATTTCTTAATATAAAACTTGAGATGCATATACACTCACCTCTGAGAAATCATTTGAATTCTGCATAAATTTAACAATGCCTTCTATACGTGCAAAAAAAAAAAAAAAAAAAAAAACACAAAGGGGAAATAATGGCACCATTTGCTTTTAGTCTGTAATGGTTTGATAATTACAAATTTCTTTTTCCAGACATTGAAAGAGCAACTCCTTTCAACATTATTTGAATGAAGCAAATCGGGAGGGGAGATGATAGCACTCGAAATGTAATGATTAGTGAGTCAAAACATGCACTGCTCAAAAACTTTTCTTGGCAACTTGGAACAAACTGGTGCGGTATGCTCATTGCACACTTTCCCTTATCAATAACTGTTTCATTGAATATATTGGTTGTTTTGATTTCTGCAAGAGTTCAGGTATTCGATGTGCGTTTTAGAACCCCTGACCCCACCACATTCCATGTTCATTTCATTTGCTCTAAACTATTGTTATGCTGATGGATAATAACAGTGAAATGGATAAATCCTCATCTCTTTTCAGGGGAGTGGGGAAGCAAAACGATGGGAGAAGAAATGTTGTAGAAATTTCTTTGGAAAATGACATTCACTTTGTATACATCCAAACAACAGTTGGCGTTACAGCGAGTTGGTGCTAAAACAGGTTTTTTTTACATTATAATCCCTGTATGGAATATTTTTTCACTAAAAATTTATGGCGCTATAACAGGGTTCGACTGTACCTATAGTATACCTTAGCTATAATATAAATTCAACCAAGTAAATACAGTGAAACCTGTCTTAAAAGAAATATTATTTCAGTCTATTGAAGTTCGTTTCACACAGGCTTCATTGTAACAGATACATAGAGTTATGACAGTACCTGTCCCTCTTGGATTGTGTCAAAACATGCCTTGGCTATTTTATCTGCATGTGATTCCAAATTCATATACCGTAACATCATTATCGCACTCAGAAGAAGAGCTGTTGGATTAGCTTTATCTTGACCAGCAATATCCGGAGCAGTTCCATGGACCTATCAAAGTTTGAAAAAACATCGAGTGAATTTTTCTTAAGTCAATTACAGTTTCTCTTTTTCATACAAGTTTGAGTTATTTTTTTTATTAATAAAAAAATTCATATAATCAGTTCTTCACAATGTTCGATCATTTGCTCTGATAACTAAATGAGGGAGCAACCCTCCCCTCCATAAATAAACAATCGTCTATACTCCACATCCTGGCAAAAACGAAATTTTTCAAAGCAATCATATACTCAAATTGAAAAAAGACAATTTTAAGGAAACAGTATGACCAGTACAATTATAATTAATCATGATAACGCTGCCACAAATATTATGTGTTGGGGGAATTCTTTAACTCAATCATTAAGGACATTGTTTCTAAAAACATAACTGATGAAAATACGGATAATGAAACTAAATCTGATTAATTAGTCAAGATGTCAAAGTCAAACAAACCCATCTAACTACTTTATCTATAAATAGTTCACACCAGAATTTTGAATGACAAATTTCAGTTAACCATGAATAGTCCTAGACCATAAGCTATAGTGATCTCTCTCGACTTACGTTAGTAATTGGTTCTGAGACTAACGACGTGAGTTTTTTCTTTTTCACTGATAATAATCCAGATGAGGAGAAGGGAGGTAAAACACAGATAAAAATCAAGCATATTTTCTTGATTTTAAATTTTTTTTTTCAATGTAACTCTTGCAGGGAAACATTCCCAGGGCTCCCACTAAAAAAATGAGAAAAAGTAAGAAAACGCAGGACAAAAAAATAGGATGGGGGAGGGTAACCCCCTTAGACAACATGATCATAGCATAATGGAAAAAAATTCCTAAACAATTTTTTTTTTAATTTTTCAATTTTTTTTTTTTCCTAGCACTATTTCAGTCAAGCCAAAGCAAATTGACAAATGACGGTTACAAAACCAATTTTTGGCCAAAACAGTGCACTAGCAACCACAGATAATCCTTTGCTGTCTCTCCTCATATATATTACATTCTTTTTTGGAGTCTCCCAAAGTGACGAGCTTGTCAACTCTCTTCGACAAGGCACAACAAATTTCGAAGACATACATTTTTTAAGAATGACACACCTTCGAGACCACTTTCGAAAGCACAATGCAAAACATGTGTAAATTAGGAGATCCGATGTATATAAGGCAAGGTGAACCAGATAGTTTTATTGCGTTGCTCATCATTTTTTAAATTTTTCTGTTTTGTTCATATTTTACTGTTCAATGTCAGTGTAATCATTTTTGATGCACAAATGAAGCACTTCCATTTCTAGCTCTTTGCTGAGCATTGCAAATATTGTTTATGCCTGTTCATGCCTTAAAAATACAGAAGACAACTGAATGCTATTGGGTAGCATCAGAATCATCAAACCTAGAATAGGCCTATGTATCCAACTGCTTTGAAACACAAACTGTTGTTTCACCTTTTTGCAAAATAATTTTGAATGATGCAAGTTACTGTCCAAGACCACAAAGTAATAAATACAAAATTATTTTTCCATCCAGACAGAAGTTTTTAATGACTACTATACTTGTTGAACCCTCAAACTAAGCAAATGAAAAATTAATCAAATGTCCACATACCCCCTCCCCCTAAATTACCTTAAAAATGATACAATTTCTGTTTTGGCAGAATCATTAATAGCATTCTCCAACATTTGTAATATCTGGCAATATATCAATAATTTCCTGCTCAATTAAAATCAATTACACAAATTTTGTCGACAGTTTTGTCCTACTTTTCCTAATTTTTTACCAAATCCTGAGAAAGTAGGACATTTTACCAAAAAGAAGGAAAAGTAGGACGAGTGGGAGCCCTGCATTCCTCTTCTAAGCAAAAGCCATCACTATTTGCTCAAAGTGCAGTAGTTTCACTAACCCAGCACACATCAAACCGGGGTGTGCTGACTAACTGAAAATTCGTTGAAAAATCCCATTTAAATAATACAAAATTATGTGCAGAGGCATGCTTTCCTCCTCTGCAGTCAAACAAACTAACCTAAAAATGCTGGATTACTGGACAGGTTAGACTAGTGCATGGCCCGAATATCAAGAATCTACTGTACATTGAACAAAAAAAATATATAAAATAAAATAAAACACAAACTTTGTAATTTGAAGGTACACCAAACAAGGTAAAACCTTTGTTATATCATGGGATTAGTATTCCCGTAATGATCTGCATCACCAACAATGGCATCTTAAGAAATAAAACGAGTTGATCACATTTTTTTTAGAAAAACTGTAAATCTTTCTATTTACTTCCATAATAAAAACATGAACTTTTAATTTTACGGAATAATTGTTCAAGTCTGTATGAATTTTTAAAAAAATGAGTGTTGACCGTATAAAAATTATCCAAAAAAAATATATTTGTTTTCGTCCGAAACCCTCAGAAGAAAAGCGGCAGATAATACACACAATCAGTATAATCCTCTAATTACAGACAGGAAATTATGGTGATAGCAATATATCGCATACTAAATTTGAAACGTCACTTTCCATTTAAAAAAAAAAAAGAGTAAAATTATAATCTTACCGATTCAAAAACAGCACCATCTTTACCAATGTTCCCACTAGGAGTTACACCAAGACCACCGATAAGACCGGCACAAAGATCGCTATGTCACAGATGTTAAAAGAGTATTCAGTCAAAAATCATTAAATATTTAAATCACATACTTATAAAGAGCGGGAAAACTTCAGAGAGAAAGAAAGATAAAAAACATGCATACCTCAAAATATCTCCGTATAAATTTGGCATGACAAGCACATCAAACTTTGATGGATCTTGGACCATCTGAAAATAAACCAAATATTAAAAAAAAGATGCTTATGATGATACATTAATATTGACCAAGCCTCAGCAACACTTACTTTTCTAGAAATAAACAAATTTCATTTATTAATGTCAGAAGAAGACTTTATTATCAGCTCATTCATCATTCAAATGTAGAATGAAGGCAGTAGACTGGTGATCAGCTGAAGTTGGTTTTCTGTGGTTCCTAACTTCAAGGCATGAATGGGAGCCGATCTCCCCCTTAAAAAGTCTCACCACAGAGAAAAACAGGTCTACAACCGTACAATTTTTCAATCAATGCACTTCACTCATAGTTAGAAAAATTTGTGGCAGATGACAGCACTACACACAACAAGCATTACACAGAAACAAACTTCATGTTATGTTCACAACACGTAGACGGACATTCCAACATGTACCAATTCGTTAGAAATTCTGCAGAGGAATGTGGACGAGGTGCATGTGTGGTTTGGTAGTAGTAGACTAATTTACTGCACACCAACTCCGGTCATATATCGCCATACGGCAATTTTCAACCATAGGAGTTAGGTGGGAAATGAAGGCTCCCATTCATCGGTGGTCGCTCCAGGTTAGGTAGGTAGTAGTAGACTGGTGACTAAAGCCTATTAATGGAGGTAAAATTCAGCGCAGCAGTCTTAAGAATAAACGCTAAAGCCAAGTTTTGCTAAGAGTAAAACTTTCACGCTGCGCGCAGCGTAAAACGCTCATGGGTTAAAAACCTGAAATTCAGGTTTTTTCGACCAATCAGCATTTTTACACTGTGCGCACTGTGGAAACCTACCCCTAGGAAAACCCAGCTTAATAGCTCAACTGCCATGAGCATGAATAGATTTTCTTGCCCTAAGGCTCAATCATGAACAGACCAAGATGTGTTCGATGGAGTTATTGAAATTTTTTCAATTTCACACAGGATGAATAAGTGTTGGTGGAAATAAATTTGAAACGCTTCACAAATTTTAACACAGCTTAAGATTAACAGAAAATATCAGAATCTTATATATGAATTTAAATTGGAAATAAGAAAACCCAAAGGTGTGTTTGTACAGCTATGTGATGTTCGTGAGCAATTAGCAATATAATGTGAATACGATGGCATGCAATGCTAATTTACACAACAAGCAAAGAAACCACTATTCATGAGATCGAATCATAGTTAGTACATCAAAGTTTGGCCACACCCCTTGAATTTTACATGGCAAAAAGCCGTGGCAATGCAGTCATAACTGGTTAATGTGTAGGTGATAAAGAATAAAATAAAAAGAATAGGTTATTTATGTATTGCCATGCCAGGAACCTGAGCATGCATAACGTGTAGAGGCTTTAAAACAGAACTTTGATTGAATGTATAAAAAATATCAATAACAAAAAAAAATCAATACTCACATTTAGGCACACTGTATCAAGATACATTTCTTCATATTTGATATCAGGGTTTTTCTCAGCAATTACCCGACAGCACTGGAGGAAAAGACCATCTGACATGCGCCTAAAATTTAGACATGAAAGATTTTCTTTAACAAAAGTCAAAAATTCTGAAATCTACGTATAAAAATAAGTTAGCATGATTATCAATGTTCACTCCAAGCCAGGGTCGAGGCAACCAGGGTGCGGAGCCAAAAAAAAAGAAGTTTCACAAATAATGTACACTTATTTTGCATAATTTTTCCCTTTAAGGGGTAGCCCCAAGAAAATATCTGCCCCGGGGCCCAGAGAAGGCATGCTACGTCATTGCTCTAAGCTGTACTTACACGACCATAAATGCTTCAGCGAAAGAATACAGAATTTTTACAGTGCATGGTGGGAATTCACTGCATTAATGCACTTAACAGAATTTTGCTGTATTATAATACCATGAAGAGCAACAATTTAGTGAAGGGGGAAAAAAAAAAGATATTTATTTCCTGTGGAGATCACTGTTTTCTTATAATTCTACAAAAGTAAATTTGTTGGAAAATGCTTGTTAAATGATTAGAAAATCATTTGAAATTAAATTCAATGGAAGTATACTTGAAAGTTTGGTGTTCATTGTCAGTTTCTTTGATATTGTCTTTCTCAAAATTAGAATTAATGCATATCCATTGCATTAGTATGAGCATCCCAAGCTGCCTAAATATACATATTTTTTTAAACGCAGTTTTAATAAGTTAACTCATATAAATTTCATTTGGTTTTTTTATTATTACCAATCAGCCCTTACTTTTGAAATACCCCTCACATTTCTAACGATAGCATTCAGTGACAGGAGAGTTAAATTAGCATAAAAAGAACTGCACACCAATAGCATATTTCCCCCTGAATTATAAAAATCTATAGCAAACGACAAACCTTGCACAGTGACAGCTAATTTTTCCTCCTCTAGAGGTTCCTTTTTCCAGAGCAGTAACAAGGATATTTATAGGGGCTGGGGAAGGGCAGACATGATTTTTCTGCCCACTTCACACTGTAAAATTCGATAATTTTATAACAGTAGCTTTTTATTCCTCTTGAAATTTGCTGCCCAGGGTAGTTGACCCCCTTTCTTTCATCTCCAATTATGGCCCTGCATCATTTTTCTAGCATTCAAGAAAAACCAATCAATTTGAGCATTAAAAAAGTTGAAAAAAACCATAAAGTTCAAATGGAATAAATGTTTTTAATGAAGAAGCTCACATGATGTTGGCTTTGTGAACAGCTGTGACCTTCTTCCTTTTAACTTGCTTGGCGTATTCAAATGCATACTCTGCTACTCGCCTCGAAGCATTTTCTGTGATCAATTTTATACTTTGAACAACACCATCAACTATCTGAAAATGTCAATATTTATCATGTTGAGAGTCTTAATGAGTTTTCATTCATCAATTGAGCACTTGTTTAAGCAATTAAATAGCAAAAAGTCAGGCGTTACAGCAAATATAAAAGTTTGACAACAAGACTTTGCCTACAATGATAAATACCGATTTATCATTTGTAGGCAATTTTTGTACTACAGTGTTTCTCTTTGCTACAGGAATTGATAAAAGTTAATCCTGTTCAATTTAAAAAATGCTTCACCAAATACCATAAGTAAAACCTTAGATTGGGTAAGTTTACTAGCTATTCTTCAGCAAGTGAAGTAGCTGGCGTGGTAACCAGCTTCATTTAGCTCCGCAAGTTTCAACTACATACGACTTGTAAAACTACTAACCTGATGAGCAAGCATCTGATTTTTTCCCTTCCCTTTCTTTTTAATGTCTTCTTTTTTTCATGAGCCAAAATAAGTCGAAAGACAAATATCCACACTCATATTGCACCCTGAGATAGCAAAAATACTAGCAGTAGTGAGAAAAGTAGCCCACCCTTCAACTTCATTAGCAAATCAAATGACAAATTTAATAAACAAAGCTATCAGTCAGAGCAAGTCAAATCTGAAGGAATGGCTAGTAAAATTGTCTAATTTAACAGACAAAGAGCCACAATATTTAGACAAGAAATCTTAAATCACATTCAAACAAATACTAACCTCATGCTCGATCCCACTGTATTCCCCTTCAGTATTCTCTCGTATGGTGACAACATCCACATCTTTATACAATGTCTCCACACCTGGGATAGAACGACACGGGCGGACATTCGCATACAAATGGAAAGCTCTAAGAAGTAGAGAAAAATAATCAGGATTAATAATTTACATTACATTTAGAAACAAACATTTGATTTGATAAAATGAGCAAAGTACATCAAGTCAGGGTCACTTATGATAAATATTAAGACTTGAGTTGCATAGAAATAATAATTGAAGGCAATAACCTGCTGGAGTTTAAACTGCAAACCCAAGAAATCAAAGGCAAGTTTTCCTTCCGCTTATTTTTGTTATATCACAGTTATAACATGTATTTATATATTTCAGTAATTCATAATTTGAATTTCAGCTATATATATATATATATATATATGTATGTTTCAGTATTAATATCATGGTATTAATACTGAAACATTTCAGTAGGTGTAGATACTGAAAACATTCAGTGGACATAATCAACAATGAGTATGATACTGATTGCTAGAAAGAATAAGCTACCATTCTTAGGCGTAATAATTTTCCTAGGAAATAATTTTTAATTTTCATAAAAGTGATCATTAGTTTGTCATGCTTTCTTGTATTAGAAGTTAACAAATCAAGCAAAAAGAATAACTTAATTTGAGGTGTTCAGAGCCTTCTAGCAAGTAATGCATAGTGTTGAATATAAGATCATAAAAGGTAGGCTCTGTAAAGGCAGCTAGTTTTCATGTGATGAGAATTCTTTCAGCTTTCCTCTTTATTGCATGATCCCTATGCAAGGAACACAATTACATGCACATTTTTTTTTGTAAACATCAAAATTTCTACTGTTGGCAAATTTTGACTTTTTTTTTTTATAAGAAATCGAAACTATCTTGCTGTGCATAACCACCAATTTTTTAAAAGTATTGTGGAATACACTACTCACTGGAAGATTGTGAACATTTCAAATTATCTTTCAGGCAACTTCTGTATACAGTGAAAAACACCTACATAATGATACTAAAGGGACAGAAGAAATGTACTATTATAAAGGAATTATCTTTTTTGTCATGGAATCTTTTTGCCACATATTAACGCTATCAAAAGTACAATGAAACCAAAGAGTAATATCATACAGGCGATCATCATTGTATAGGGTACAGTAATATAGGATTTCTGCTGAATTAACATAAACAAAAAAAACTTTTTTTATCGCTAGTTTTCTAATTTTTCACTTTAGCCAACTCGTATTGTGCCTGTTGTGACTTGTGTTTGACAGAAATCTTAGTGCTAAATCTGTATTGGAAAGCAATCAGCAGAAAGTTTTAACAAATATTTTTACTCACTGTCTTATTGCCAAATTCAATGATCTGTGTCCTTTTCCTATGGGAGTAGCTAACGGCCCTTTCAATCCAATGGTATTTTTGTTTATCGAATCTATGGCTCTTTGTGGAATGCCGAATTTGCCATCTGGACCTTTGACTGGTGTTACATCTTCCACTTCCCATTGAATTGGAACCTATTGAAAAAAAGAATATGAAGGGAGAGAAAATTTCAATTTCATATATAGGTCATTTTAGAAATTAGACTACTTTCTAAATTTTATTGAATAGAAATTTCAAATACGATTACTTTTGTTATACAGCAGGACCAGCCAAATTTCTTAAAAGCTAATCATTTTTTTAAACAATGATATCTCTCATTCCAGCCCCCCACAAAGAAACAAAATATAGAAAATAATGGTTCTGTCCTCCAGGATATGGAGCATACTGCTTCGTTCGTTGATGCCACAAAGGGAAGAGCTTATATGATTTTGTCTGTTACTCTGATGCCAAGTGGAAGATCTGAAGTTGTGATCCATGTAAATGTGTGGAAAAACATCCTCCTGAATTTTTTCAAGTGAGTCCAAGACAGAATCTACGAGGAGGAAAGCGCAGGGTATGATGAGTGTAACCTGTTGTGAATAACAATGGCTGAAAGTGGGACTAACAGATGGCGATACACACTTGATCTGTATCTGTATTACCATTAGTCGAAATCGGATCACAATTACCCATTGTTGCATATAGCACAGCAAACGAGTCTGTATAATAAATATTGTAATTAGTGATTTCACAAGCATATACTTCATTACTGTTAAGTACTGAGGTCTGGAATCAGGACGGGTATTTATCTTCCCCCCCCCCCTTAAACATGACAAAAATGGCTGACTTCTGACTACGGCCTTGAAAATTTATATTGATTTATCTAACAATCTTGCTATTGAAAATAAACCATAGTGCTAAAAGCAGATTTATGCCATGTATTAGACAATGCAACTGCACCAATATAATATATAAATGAGGCATATTTACCTGAGCAGCTTCGAAAATCTTTTGAACAGCTACAGATATCTCTGGCCCAATACCATCGCCAGGTATAAGCGTTACTGTTCGTACTCCAGATGACTTTGGTCGAAAGCTCTGGAATCCTTTGTTTACCTTAAAATATGTAAGCCTTGGTAATGACTAAACACAAGGAAAGAAAAGGACAGAAGAAAAGAGCTTAGAATTCGTTGCAAACAAAGCATAGATTTGCTGTGCAATCAAACAGAAAGCGACAAGAGCGATTCGTAAGTAATGAATAAATTTCTGATTAATAATTGTACATTTTCACACTGTCAGGAATGTATCTCATATATTCACCTACATACACCTGTTTTCTTAGCATGTAAACCAGTGTTTCCCAAAGTGGGCAATGGAGTGGTCCCGGGAGGGGGGGGGGGAGCACAATAGAAGCTGCGAGTATAACATAGGATCATATGGGTTGATTTGAGCTGGGGGGGGGGGGATGCAATGAGAGAAAAAAATTCTTAAGAAGTGAGCAATGGGAAATAATTAGGGTCATGCATATACATTCACTCACACGACATGTTCTGACATGTACCAATTCGTTAGAAATTCTGCAGAGAAATACGTAGGTGGTGTATGTTTGGTTTAGCGACAGTAGCATGTCACTTGTTTTTCTATTTGGAACGTCTCATTTTCTCAGGTTGTAAATTTTCATATTTCTATTTGATTAATTTTCTGCATACTAGCAATTATAGTTTTAATCCCACAATCGTGTTTTTATTGAACAGTCTGTTTTTGACCAAACCCAGAGAGCTATTTTTTGCCCTCACCATTTTATTATATAGAAGAGATCCTGGTTTTTATTATTTTCAATCCTGTATTTAGTCAAGGATGCTATATCTTTAATCTTGATTCTCTTATTCAGTCTAGGAGAATGTTTTGTTGTTGTCATCTGTTTCTATCATAATTTTTTTGTTTCCACAGCCATAGTGTTATTCCTTTTCAGTGATGCGTTGACAATTTTTTACTTTGCCAAGGAAGATATCCGAAAGCTTGACTTCCCTTTTGGCAAATTCCTATTATGCTTTCTGGCATTTTTCTACCAAAAGAAAAAAAAAGGCAAAAGGAATTATATATACTATAGTTATTCGGATCACTCAGGTGCTATAGAGTTCAGATACCTCTTAGAAAGTTGCCAAATGTGACACATTGGTTGCGTATGTTTATTTTTTCTGTACTTGCCACCTCCAAATGGATTTTACAGCCTTGTTTGCCTACTGAGACTTTAAACCTGCTTAGTGAAATTATATTACAAGTGGCATTGTTATAATTATAATAACAATAATACTGATGTGATAACAATAATAAAGATTTTTCTGATTTAATCCAAGTGCGGTTCAGGCGCATCCAAGTTGACAATAATAACAGCTCACGAAGATTATTGATTTACAAATATTCCAATACATTTATGTAGGCATGCTGCAGTAGGCATTTGAATTTCTTATTGATTTTTTAATATTTATATTTGGAAGGGGGGGGGGGTGCAACAGGTTGGGAAATTACATCACTCCTTGTAGCTGTAATGATTTCACTAGGTTCCCTTTTTATGCTTCATTTGCGTATTCACATGCAGGTATGTTAGTGATTGGACAAAACATTTCCTAAACTGTCGTATTGTTGAACTTTGTGTCATTTAACTCTCATTGCATGGTGATGCTGCTGCATATTATACTCAGTCACGTTTCAGCCATGGAGGAAAGAATACAAGGAGGTGACATCAGGAACGAAAATTGAAGCCATTGTGGCAACCCTATGGGCTGACAAGTAAGCCCAAACAAATTGCTCTTTTCCCTATACTTAACATGTGTTTTGCCAGATTGAATTCTTTTAAAATATTAATAACTAAATAAATTTAAGCACCATGACTGTTTAATGCATCTCCAGGTAATCTACATGATCCGATAATGGGGAAAAATAAAATCTTATCCTTATATAAGAGATTGTTATATTTTTAATTTATTTTTGAAAACGGGGAAGATCACTTTTCACTCTCAACTTGTCATAAGTTTTCAGTTCAGTGCTTCAATTTATTTTAAAAATTTGATGCATCACATTAATGTCTATGGGAATATGATTTATTAAAATAATATGAAGCTCCAATAAAATGCAATTTTCATAATTTTTTCTTTTAACTGTTTATCTTGCCTTTTTGTTTCGTTCATCATTATGATAGATCCGGGACATTTCGAAAGTGTTTCAGGCTCGTGAGCACTCGTCTTAAGCTTTACATGAGGAATTTTCATTTCTGAATTAATTCTGAGGTGCTCGAACACCTTCTGACAGGGCCGTAGCTAGGATTTTTGCCACCTGGGACAACCATGATTCAGCTGACCGGGCAAACAGCATATTTTGCTGCCCCCGTGCCTCAAAGTACTGGAAGTACTCGAGCATCCTCCGCCACTGTGTATTTATGGTTTTGCTTAGGTTGTACAAATTTCGCCACCCTTCTTCCGTTCCACTCTGATATTCTTGAACACACATTACTGAAATATATGCCGCCCATCCGAACCTTCCGCTATGTGGGATGTAGTATTGAGAAAAAAAAAAAATTAAAAATAAAAACTTTTTTTACAAGCCGCGATGAGTCTGGTTTACAGTATTTAGGAAAATAATCACTTGGGCTGTTTTTTTCCTCTTCATTTTGTACCTATTACTTTGCTTTTAAAGTGGTATGTGTACGAAAATTTGACAAAAAACACAGTTTCGAATTTAATAATTTCAATTCAAAACTGACATTTAAAATTGACTGTGTTCGAGTTTATGTTCTATCTGGACTGGAAGTATTTATACAATATTTTAATATAAACAGTTGTCACATTACCTCCTGTTATTCTTTCCTCCATGCGTTTCAGCACTTTTTCCCCCTTTTTTTTAACAGTGTTCAACTTCTTTGTGAAGAATCAGTCCAACACAAGACAAAAAAAATCCTGCCGAATTGATTTTTCCTGTGAATTTTATTATCTCGATTTTTTGTTAAATCGGGTAGTACCAGTGACAGTTCAACAGTACCATCTGTTCAACTCCGTCGTTATAGCGAGTGTCTTGATGTCCTTTGGGTTACTCAGAAATATAACGTAGATTATTACTGTGCCGTAAAGACAGGATGATGAAGAAAACAGGCAAGCCATTACGAATGTCCTTTATTTCCCAACGTTATATGTCGGATTGTAACCAGAGGTCACAGTGGGAACTTGGCGCCCAATAATGGTAACTAAACTGTTTTCATTGGGTCATTCATATGCTTGCAAATGCTCTAGGTCACTCTTACGCACAGTCACTGACCTAGTCCCTTGCTCTCTGGGGAAAGGTAGATTTATGAAGGCTGTAGAAATTTTGACACCCTTCTCCCATTCTACTCATTTTCCCATCCCTCTGAACTTCCCGCTAAGCCCCTCTCCCCACCGTAAATGTACCACTGGACATGCCGCCAAAGCGCCAAAATCATGGCAGGAACCGGTGTATTTAAACACTCTTAAACAACTGATTTGATTTTTGTTAAGTTCAATAATTTATGATGTTGAGCATAATATTTAAGAGCGAGAAATTAAAAGAAAAAACACAATCACGAAGAGCATCGGGGGCAAAAATATCAACAACATATCAGCCACAATGTCCTTCACAATTGATAGGCAGCCACACAAAGCTTCGAAGAAAACTGTATTTTCTTCATCAGGCAAATACAAGAATTTGAAAAAAGGAACAAGAATAAAAATCAAGTTAAACGATTCTACTAACCAACATTCGCCTTATTGCGCTCGCCATTTGCGATCTTGAAATGAAAAATATTTTTTGTTCTTCTACTATCAAAAGTTTGAACTTTAACCGACCTTTAATATTTCTTGTTGCTGCACATGAGGGAGGTGCGATCAGTTCATCGGATAAAGGAGTATATAGAAATCAACTAAATTTTATTTAATTTATTTTGAAATTATGGTAGTTTCAAAATATTTCTGATAAACAAATTTTATTTTTCTAAAAAATTTGAACAGAACAGCAGGGACTCGCTCATGGTGGTAAGCATGACAGTTTCATGACGGAAAGTATGCATTGACTATACTTTGATACAACTGAACGGGACATGAAGCCAATTTATGCCAATTATTTTGGACACTCGATAATTATTAATCAGAATTAACTGACGGATTTAATTAAATAATTTGTCATCATAGTTTGAAATAACTTCGCATCGTCCATAGAAATACATTAAATTTAAACAGTCCACACCAAAAAAATACGGAACTTTTATGAATTGTCGTCATTTTTTCCTCGAAACTGCAAAAAAAAAAGCAATCGTCTGGAAGCACAAAACCAAGTTCCTTTGTATAAGTTTAAAATTCACTGCATCAAATGAACAGCCCAGTATCAGGAACATTCCATGTGTGCTTTGCCGGGAATTCAAAAAGGGACCGCCATGTTTATTGACATAAAAAATAACCTTAAATCAAAATTTGCAGCCATCTATGCTTTAGAAATGGGGCTAGTCTTTCGTTTCATAGTTTTCGTTTCTTCTTTTAATAATAGATGACAGCATAATACTCTTTGGCTTATTCTGAAGATAATTTTGGCTGGTAATTTTGTAAGGATCTGGCAACTCTGTCATAACCGTTCGAAACGGTACATATGGTAACCCCAAACATTGCCTTCCCAATCATCATCAGCATCACGAACGACCGCCATTTATCGCCCTCTCCGCATCGTGTGCGTCTAGTACATTACTTTTGTACATTATTTTGCGGTATATCATTTAGTTTTTTTTGTAAACTTCTAGATTTTTCTGCACGGAGAGTGACCAGGCGGCATTAACAGACGACTTAACGCAACCGAGCGTTAATCACCAATCTAGAATCGTTTACAGCGTATGGAGACAAACGGAAACATAAAAGAAGAAATGGACAACGATCAACAATGGTCTGACTCCGTCGATCAAAAAGACAACGCCAGGTAACGCAAAATTGTCATTCTTGCAGAAGTATTTCGGAAAAATGTGCATTTTTTCCGCTGTAGGAAATTCTTTTGTCCATCTCGCGTATTTTCTACTGAATATTTTTTCCTTCTGTATCGTGAGATGGCGTATTATCCCTAGCGCCATTTTTTTTGAGACGCCGGTTAGTTATAACATCCTATTGATAAGGATCGTGACTGTGATAAACTTTTAATACTGTGGATAACATTTTTCTTGTTGCTGTTATTTAATTGTCAACACGTATTAAAGGGGTCTGTAGGCTAATATTTCGGTCCTTTTTCCGGAACCTTCGCACAATTCCATGTCTGAAAAACGGACCCTTCACAAAATAAAACTTGATAAACCTATAAATTTGGCATTCATTTCTTTTGTCATAAATTAACTAGATTATACATACATTTTGCTTCCTACAAAATTACTCATTTTTCACAAAATTATTGACTTTTTTCACAAATATTCATAAAAAAAAACCTGATCCTATTAAAACAAGTCTGGACAGACACCTGAGGTATAATCAACTATACATTAACTCATTGTTACTGAATTTTTACGCTTTTGTAGTTCAGATGTCTGTAGCTGTATGAAGGGGTGAATGCATTAGCCCATACATCTTGTAATGTACAAACCCTTGCCTAATCCGTTCATGGGTACACAAACTTTTATTGTGTTCATTGAAAAAACTGATTCTAGGTGGATCCAGTTTGAACAGCTGAAGAATCGTTCACAGCACAAACTAATTGTGAATGCTTACATTGTTTGATCTGTGCTAATGTATATGGGTCTCAAAGCTGCCGTAATTGGCCCAAACCATTTATTTTATGGCCCGCCATATTTTTAACCCAATATGAGTGCATACTTTAAATACTTTGTAGAGGATATTTGGGACCGGACGTTTATTCTGTGTATATGGTGGAACAGAGAGACTATTACAATGATGCCATGTACCTTCCCAGTCTTTTAGAGACATGTGACACCAGACGTTTATTGGGCGCTGTAGCCCAGGTCGATAAGATACTCACCTGAAGCTCCAAAGCAGAATGTTTAGCACTGTTCTGCAACAAGCCCTCCTGACTGGAAATGTTCTGCGGTAAAAATTCTCATACATGTAATAGTGTTTTTTTGCACTTTTTCTTAAATTCTTTCAAATTGTTCTGCGATGTATGTCGCAGATTTTGGCACATTCTGCTTTGGGGACCTGAAGTACTAAAGGATGTTAAGAGGTGTCGTGAGTTCGATACCAAGTTTGTCCTTGGCAGAGACATTCTTGTTTCTTGGCACTGGGGTACAATAGAAATGGCTAAATGACCATAAGAAAAGCTTGCTGCTGTAGAGGGTCCCATATCGAGGGGTTAGTAGACGACCTCTCTGTGAGTATAAGAAAAAGGTGCCGTTCGGAATCAATAAATTGTAGGTCCCTGTCTAATTAGCTCCCATGTGCAGAAAATGATTGTGGTATGACAAAAAATATATGAAGATATGACTGGACACCCCAAAGCAGAATGTGCCGAAATCTGCGTTATACGTCGCAGAACAATTACTGCTGCTGCAGAACAATTTGGAGGAATTTTAAGAAAAAGTGCAAGAAACACTATATTACACCAATGAGGATTTTTACCGCAGAACATTTCCTGTTAGCTGAGGGCTCGTCGCAGAACAGTGCTAAACATTCTGCTTTGGTGACTGGACATTCATTTGATGTACTACAGATTTTTTTCAGTCACTTCCATTTTTCGAAAAATGGGAAATGTCTCAGCTTTATTATAATTACTGCGATGCTATTTCGCTTGTATTTTATCTTGCTCGAAGCCAGTGGGCCTGCTTTGCTCACTGATCCCTGTGCAATGAGCTCATTGTGACTCATCACCCATGTCCCAAAGCAGAATATTTAGCACTGTTCTGTGACGAGCCCTCAGCTAACAGGAAATGTGCGGTAAAAATCCCCATTCGTGTAATATAGTGTTTTTTGGGAACAGCTTTGGTATAAGGGACAGGTCGGCGATTTTCGGCGACTTTTTTTTCCGCCACCAAATATGTCAGACGGCCCGAGAAAAAGCCGCCAGACACTACGTGCGTCAGAAAAAAAAAGTCGCCAGCATAGAAAACAGTAAAAACAAATGGCATAAACAAAAATAAGCTGTGGAGTGTTTAAAAAATAAAACTGGATAAAAAAAAATGAATCAGGGTTTAAATGAAACCCGGACCGTTGTGAATAAACAACGGTCCTGTTGTATAAATAAAAATATTCTATTTATTATAAATTAAAACCCGGACTCTCTTTCCGAGAATCCGGGTTCTTATAAATAATCAACGGTATAAAATAAATAAATAAAATAAAAAGGATGCAGGGGCATCCTGCATGTAGAAAAGAATAAATATTGGAAAATATTAAAGGTATAACCTGAGGGAAAAGATATCCAAAATGATTCCAATTAATCCGACACACACACTACATCATATATACGGAAGGAAGAGAAAATATGAAGAACTATCCCAACGGTTTTTCAAAACGCTGCGGCTATTAAGTGACGTCATTTGGAAGAAAAAAAGGAGAGAGGATAGAATGAGAAAAAGAGAAAACCAGTTTGAAAATGGCAGTAAAACCCGTTTGAAAGACGTGCTAGGACGCTAAGAACACGGAAAAACAACAGCCAGCGCCACCGACTGGCAGAATTCTACGAACATGCTGGAACAACGGCAACCCAGAAGAACAACAACAAACCAGAGCACGCCAACGATGGAAACTTATCGCCGGTAAAAAGTCGCCAATTTGGCGTGTCCCTTATACCAAAGCTGTTCCGTTTTTTGCACTTTTTCTTAAAATTCTTCCAAATTGTTCTGCAGTAGCAGTAATTGTTCTGCGACGTACGTCATAGATTTTGGCACATTCTGCTTTGGGGCACCCATGAATATGAGTAATTCAAAATTAATTGTCAAAGTTCTACTGTGGCAACCCTCTGGGGATGATAATGACGCTTAATATCAGCTTTGAAAAGAAAAAATAAGTGAACATCTAACAAGCCAAAGATGTAAGAGAGGAGGGGAAATTGAAGATAAAACTAAAAGAGGGAGAAAAACACTAAATATCTGCCAGTTTCATGCTCTACCAACTGAGCTATCAGTGGTGCCAGCCAGAAAAGTAATTTAATTTAATTTTATTAATTCTTGAACATCCACTTGTTACTGATGCGCATGCGCTCTCAGAATGGATACAGGAGTGATGTCATTTTTCGTCCACTGCACTGAATTACTGTCCATCTACTGATCCGCAGCATGAATATTTAGTATACAGGGTGGTCATTAAATAACTTAGTCAATATACGAGTCTATCGGCTGCAAAATTCAACTCATTGTAATGAAATTTCAGAGTTCTTTGTAAGTGTGTGCTCAAGAGTTAGACAAGAAACAAAATTCCAGCCCTCGCTGTTACAGCAATAAAATTCCCAAGAATTCAAATAGCAACACTCACTTTTATGCATTTCAAATTGAGCAGCGTAGTGAAACTTTGAAACAGTGCTTGTATCACCATAAACACTATGCAGACAAAGATGTCATCAAGGGGTTGGAGTGCTACCTGCATTCAATCAGGCATTTCGGTCAGATATGCATGAAGGTGTGATCTTGTGATGATCCACTTGTCACACAACTAGGAGTAATTTACTTTTGTTTACAGACTTTTCAATTTTAGAAATTTTGATAAAATTTTTAATTTTACCATGTCTTGCTCCTGCAACATGACAGTCCATAATTTCAATTGATGGAGAATCAGTCCTTCATATTGTTTCACATGGTGAGTGATCTGCAATGTGCGATCTACAAACTACTTTGCTGACTTCTGTGGATCCTAGAGGGTGATCAAACGACCAGAATCAAACCCTGGAACATTGATGGACGATGACTCTCTCAGGTGGAGTCGAAATGTGACCGAACTGCAAGACCAAGTGATATTTAATATGGTTGGCTACTGTTGAGGCGGCTAATTAATGGCAATCGCTCTTCATTTGCATATCATATGTTATTCTGGAGCCATCCATTGGCTGAAGTGGTGGCGTGTCATTTTGCTGTAACAGATGGCATGGCACCACATATTTCCATGCCACCTATCATTTTGCAATTAATAAAAGTTATTGCTGCTTGAATTTTTCAAAATTTTGTCGCTGTAACTGTGAGTGATATGTTCTTGTTCATCTCATTTTCAAGTGCATATTCTGTAATATCCATATTTGAATTTTATTAGCATTGGTTAGTGCAATGTCATTGGGGGGGGGGAAGTGATGTTAGAATGTTTATCCATTATTCTATTGTTAAATTTTTGTCATTTTCCTAAAATACTTTATAACGTATTTAAATAGGGATATATGACTGGCTGGTGCCTGGATCTCTTTTCAATAAATTTTTCATTCCCTGATAATGGTAGTTGGAATTGGGTATTAGTTGCTATATTATAATCTTTTTTCTTTGGAAACACTTTGTTTTGAAGAATGAAATACAGGGCTCTGTCCAGTAAAAATTTGGGTCTGTACAAGACCCTTCACAAAATTTCGTATCTAAAAAACACCCTTCCCTCCACAGAATGCAAATTAAGGAAACCATAAATTTGGCATTTCACTTCTTTCGTAATAAATTGACCAGATTATTTCACTTCCTGTAAAATTACTTATTTTTCATGAAATTAATGACCATTTCGTAAAAATGAGGGGATTTTTTTATTAAAGTAAGGGGAAAACAAAGTCTGGACAGACCCCTGAAATAATTACTATAAATCTTCAATGCTGAAATCAATGGGTATCGAGTGAATGTATCTATGACATACAGTTGTCCAGAACTTGAGGGGGACAACTGCCCCAGGTGGAAAGATTTAGGTGGAAACAAAGAAAACCATGATAAAATCGAATTTTAAAGTTCTTTGAGGGAACAAAAATCCTAGTTATGGCCCTGTGTACAATTCATGTTATTGGTAAGAAAACCCCTGAAAATAGGTGCTTTTTAAGTTTTGCAACAAGATTAATTTCTCAAATTTCTTTTACTTGTCATTTTCTCATAGCTGTCAACTGTCTCAGATTTATCCCATCTCCTGGACTCTTGCAATATTCTTGTATCTCATGAATTTCAACTAGGATTGTGAAGAAAAATCCTTTCTTTTTAGGGGAAAGAATTTTTCTCATTGTTTTCCCGGAAAAATACAGTAGTTACGAAAAGCTGAGGCGCTGAACATTTTCAAATTTCTTCTTGAGACCCTCTCTTTTTTCTCCCTTCAAGAACCTAACTTTGTACCACATAGTATTCGTGTGGAGAACATACATATTATACAATGATTTCAGTTTTAAAAGGACTAGGCAGCCCCCAGTCCTATAATATAATATGAATAATATATATAATGGGTATAACTGGTGTAATAAAATATTTGACTCCCTTGAATGGACATAGACCTTTTTAACCTGGGGGGGGGGAGTCATTGAGAAAGAGGAGCAGGTTTGACAGTTTTCTTAGTGATGGTGGACATTGGCATTTTCCCTTAATTGCTAACTTAAATTCATTGAAAAGACAGTTGAAAGCTATCAGTGTTTCAGATTCAGCTTCTCATTCTCCGAAGTTGGCAGCTATGGGGAACTTGTATTGAAGTACCAAAAAAATTTGTTGAGAACCTAATAAATTGATTTTCAAGAGCAGTTGCAGACGTGAAGAATATCTTGGAACATTTGAGAGTATTTAGGCGTGTGATAGGCAGATTGGGATAGATGCGATACAAATTGCATGTCTTAAATCTAATGAGACAGCTTCTTCAATTCGGTTCTGCTGTATTCCCCCTCCCAGTTAGAATACAGCATCTCGGGAATTTCATGTGAAATTGTATATGTGTATTTGTTAAGGTCTCGCTCACGCTCACCCATGGATAAAACCTCAAAAAACAGGAGCAGAGATTCCAGTGCCAACAGAAACGCTTCCAGAAACAACAGAAATAGATCACGTTCTCCCAGAGGAAAGAGGCAAAGAGCTCCGACAAACAGACGGGTCTATGTGGCAAACATTCCTTATGACTGTAAATGGACAACTGTCAAGGATCTCTTCAGAGAGAAAGGTGAGTGATTGTATCTAATTTATTTAATCTTCTGGGCTCCCGAAAGATTCTTTTACCTTCAGAATTTTGACTATGATTGTAAAAAATCTATATTATTGGGGGGAGCATTCCCAAACAATTTACCTGGGGAAAAAAGACGTCACAAAAATGTAAATTGCCTTTCCTCATTGCATCAAATCCCAAAAAAATTTTTGGGGGAAAATAAAAATTCACTCAACAGCCAACGTCAATTCAGTCCTGAATTCAGCTCATATGACCGTATGTCCAGTTAAGTCTTATGTCCCATTTCGAATCCGATGGCAATTTTCTTGTTGGCAGGGTTTGATTGAGAAGTTGTTTAGCCGGTTGGTGATAATTGACGATGGCTGGCACAATGTCAGGTTTGTGTAAAAAGGGCAAAATCTCCACAATTTTACTTTTATCAATGAAAAATCCCCTACATGATTATTTTTGTATGGAGTTTGTATCCACATGAAAACCTCCCTGATTCTCTCTCCAAAGTTGGCGGCTATGTAATAACCAGTGATTCAAATAATCACAGGTTTATAATGATGGTGGAAATATTTATGGAAACGAGATATTGAAGTTGTGTCAAGGAGATGACACGTAAGTTTTATTGTCTGAACCCGCAAATAACATGTAAAAGTCGCAAGGTCCAGGGCTAGTGTTTTAGAATTTTTCATTGAAATTTGGCAAGAAAATTTGTATTTCAAAATATACGTGCTTAAGCATTATCACACAGAAACACGACTCCTGCTCTCAACATTCCAGAACAATTGTTATTTATAGAGTTGTATATATAAAAAATTCTCGAATATTCTCATCATTCTCATTGAGGGGAATATTTGATAATATTCTCTTGAAGGACTAATATTATAAATGACTTGAGAATATTCTTATAAATTCTTAATGAGAATCTTCTGTTATTTATGATATAGTTTATATAATATCCTTGAGAATATACTCTGGAAGAACTACTTTTATGAATTACTGGGGAATATTCTTATAGCAAACAATAAGAATTCTCAAATTATTAATAATAGCACTTCCAGAGAATTATAGATATATTTGCCCCAAAAATAATGAACCAATACCATGAAACGGGTGCAAGAGCTGTGCCAAACTGCGCCAAAATGGTTCTCTTGCTACATGGTGCGCCGAATCCCTGCACATTTGTGCCAATTCTTGTTTGTGGTTCTCAGAGGTACCGCTAATGCACAGTAGTGCGTCAAATACCCGGAATTTAGGAAAAAGAAACATGAAAATTTTGTTCGCGGGATGCAGTCTTTCCGAGACACGGAAAAAGATACGGAGTCAGAAACAATTTTTTTTTCCCCCAATATCTTCAACTTCCCACCATCTCATCTACTGCAATCGGAATCTTTTTTTTTCAACAAAGCTTTTTTCACCCTTTCAACTCCATTTGCCACCCCTCCCAGAGCGGCGCCCAATATGGCCGCACGGTCCACCACTGCATTGGGGGGGGGGCATGCTCTTAACAATAGTCAAAAAAAGGAGTTTGTACTAGGAGCATGTGCTCATTTTACCTAACTTCTGCGAGATACCTTTTTTATATTCATGTCCTACCTTTCCAAAACATGTTGGAGCGAATGAAACTTTTGCACTCTTTCTTGTTTTTTGCACTCCCTCTCCTCTTGTGCATTGCTGGGATGGTACATTACTCCCTCACGTATTGCTGAGATGTTGCTTAACATTGTATCACCAACAGAACTATTATTTATATGTGATGAATGGGTTACACTACAATGCAAAGAATTACAAGAAGTGAAATCAGTTCAGATAATAGATAGATATTGGGCAGACATATTGAAACTTTGTAACCTTGAAAGTTGCCCAAAGTTCAAAATTTTGCTAGTTTTGGTGAAGGCTGTTTTATCTTTAGCACATGGTAACACAGATAGTGAAAGAGAGTTCATTGTTAACAAATAAATAAAAGTCTGTTCGAACATTAAAAAATCTGTCCATCCAATTCTTTAATGGAATGACATACAAAATCTTATGTTCAAGGGCATGAAAAATTTGAAAAAAAATTGTCGGAGATGCTGAACTTCTGAAAGCGACTCGTGATTCGTAATCTATTATTAACATGCTATTAGGTTGAGAAATTGTTTAAGTAAATAAGGTATTTATATTTTTCTCGTTTTTTGCATTTTGCTTTTGAATTTAATAATTCCTTTAAATTATGTGAGAAGCTAATTTTTTTTTCATGGAAACCCTTATTATATTCTGCATGCATTTTTTTTGCTATATTAAGATGAATAAGATTTTGGTGTTCAAGCAGCAGAAAGTCTTGCTGCTTAGGTCTTTAGTATGCATGTTGCTTAATTTGAAAAGAGCCTAATAATTTTTATTCGTAATTTCAGTAATGCATGTTTCCAGTAATGCATGTTTTAGTAGTGATATAAGATAATTCAGAAAAAATTTAAATGGATTTTAATTTGTGAAGGAAATTTATTTAGAATTATTTGTTTCAACCATTTTTGGCAAAACTTTTGACATTTCACAGAAAAATTACTCCTTATATTGCAGATATAGTTTGTTAGTTCTGTTCCATTTTCAAAATTTCTGCTCCAAAAATGAAATTTGCTGCTCCGAAATAGATAAGGGGCACTTGCACCCCTGCATGAAACTAATCATGCAAATAATAACGAGATCCAATCACAATATATTTGTTTGAGATGTAAAATTCTCGAGAATAATCTTTCAGAGAATATTCTCTGGTAGGACTACTTTCATAAATTACTGGGGAATATAAACTGATTTATATTTCACAATATAAACAAAATTAGTAAAAAAATTTAGATTATTTAAAAGAAAAATGAATATTCTCGATTATTCTCAAATTTTTACATCCTCACATCTCTAGTTTATATTCTCAATAAACAACAGTTTAGAATCTATACTACAACAATAATTGATCATAAAAACAATTAAAATAATTCATCCTAAAAACATCAAAAATATAACCATTCCTGTAATCAATACATGTTAATTAAATTATTAATTACACATTGTGCGTGAATTCTGTGTTCATCAACTGACTAATTTTATATTTAAATATATATATGTATATTTTCTTTTTCAGTTAGAAAATATCTAAAAATATATAACTATAAAATATTAACCAATTAGTACTGTAACAAGGCTGTTGCATAATTCAATTAACTTATATTGACCCACTGAAAGGACTATCAGCCCCTTGGGGTCACAGAGTGTCTGTGCCATCTTAATGTTACTTTTTTTGTGGAGTTTTATTTTTTTGTGTTTTTTTAAGTTTGTGTTTTATGTGTTGTGTCCATTCAAATAAAAAAACTCTAATATTCTCCTTGATGAAAATATTCTTTGGTTATAGAAGTCCTTCCAGAGAGTATTCTGAAGAATATTTGTAATAACATGTATTATAATAAATACAATCTCTATAAATAACTTGAACAATTCTTATTTTTTATAAGAATATTCTCTAGTAATTAATTTAATAGTAGTCCTTTGAGGTCTATCAAAAAGACTGGAATATTCAAGTTTAAAAGCGAGAAAATTGAATCAGCATGGCTGAATTACAAAACTTTTAGAGAAATATGAGTAATACAGAATTTTTAAGTATATATGTACATTGAAGAAAACAGTTCTGTATCTTCTTAGAATGATCATGATTATGTAAGAATAGCTTCCTTTTATAAATCAACTTTGGTCTAATTTTTTGTTTTGAGCTTATTTCTGAGAATTTATCTAATTTTGAAATTTTTTAAGGTTTTAATCTCAACGTTTCTAAAATTTTCATAACCTAACTTTAAAAATCTCTCATAATCACTGAGAGAATATTCTGAGAGTATTCTCGAACTGAAAGTAAGTTTTCATTCATAATATAAACAAAATTAGTAAAAAACATATTTAAAAGAAAAATGGATATTCTCGCTGATTCTCCATTTTTTACATCCAAGAGAATATTCTCACCTCGCATCTCCAGTTCTTTATGGCTCTATGTGGGTGTTGCTGCACCATAACTAGCTAAGTGATTGAAGATCAGTTGATTATTCAGCATTAATTTTACGAAAATCAGAATAAGGTGATTTTTCTTAAAATTGAAATCCTGTAAGTATGCCTATAATGATTGTATGTTTGTTTCAATGTTTTTTATGTACTATTTTTTCCTTTCAAGTTGGTGATGTATCTTATGTAGAATTATTTGAAGATGAAGGTGGAAAATTTAGGGGATGTGGGTAAGTTATATATTCAGTATTTATTATTGCTTAACAATAAACCCTGCTCTCAACAGTGTTATTCTGTGCTCAAAAAACTTGAAATGCCTTTCCCGTCTCATGTTTTGAAAAATAAAAAATTGTATTAGTGTATAAAAATTAGGTAGCTGAATAACTAATCTGTCCTAAATCTTTGAATTCAGCACTCTCTCTTCTATAGACATTCAATTTTATTCTGTCATTTGCATGCAAAATGTGCTATGTGTATTTTCTTCAGTCCTAGTCGTCATAGGCGATAGACTTGGAAATCTGAGGGGGGGGGGCATGATGATGTCAATTCATATATGCATATATATATATCAGATCAGTCAACTTCACCTTTGATGCTGGGGGGGGGGGCATATCTTCGCCCATGGTCCTAGTCACGTTGTTTGATCATATATAAGATAGTGGTTGTAGAATCAGTTATATATTTTTGCCAAATTGTGTGGACTAAGATTGTTTAGCTAACTCAATTTATATCAACCTTACCAACTGGTATTTATGTCTTCATCATGTGATGAGTGTAATTTTCTTTCCTTCAGTATCGTTGAACTCAAGGAAGCTTCATCAGTTCAGAAAGCAGTGGAGGTTCTACACAGGTTTGAGTTTCGTGGCCGTCAGCTTGTTGTCAAGGAGGTAGGCTATTTTTTGTGTTGAATTTTCAATTTTTTTTTTCCCCTCTTTCTGAATGAAATCCATATATACAATTACTTTTGACTATGCAATTTAGGATTTTGATGTTGAAAGAGATAAGACTGGAAAACCTGTTGGAAGATCTCGAGGTGGTGGCAGTAGCGGTGGCAGTGGTAATGTTATGGATCGAGATAGAAATGATAATTACAACAACAGAGGTGGTGGCGGCGGCGGCGGTGGGCTGCTGGGTCACACAAGAAATGCGCCACCACAGTACGATACGTATGGATTGAGTCCACAGTTCTTGGATTCCTTGGGTATTGCTGGTCCATTGACAAATAGGATTTTTGTTGCCAATGTAAGTCATATAAAATAAAGATATTTTTAAGTCCGAGAAAATTGTTAAAAAAAATAGATATGAATTTAGCATGTTTTTCCTTGTTAATTAATGTAAATTTCCAATTAACTTTTAACTTAATATAAATTAACTTCATTTAATTAAAACACTTGATAATTATGATTTTGGTACTTCTTCTGCGAAAGCAGAAATTATATGGTTTTTAAATTTATTTGGGATGATGTATGTGGACTATTTGGTGGTTTATTAACTTTTCATTTGTTTAGTTTGAGGATTCAACAAGTAGAATAGTGATTAAAACTTCCGCCTGTTGATAAAGTAATTCTGTATTTATTACCTCATGGTCTTGGGCAGTAACTAATATTCAAAATTATGGTGCACATTTTGTGTGTAGGTGACACAACAGTTTACATAACAAAGCAGTTGGGTACATAGGTCTATTCTAGGTTTTGTGACTTTGATGATACCCAATTACATTCAATTGTCTTCTGTATTTCAGTGCATGCAGGGGCATAAACTTGCCAACTCTCCGGATTAAGGCGGGAGTCTCCATATTTTTCATCCTTCTTCCCGCTCTCCAGATTTGTTAAAATTTCTCTGGATTTTGGCAGAAAATTATATTTTACGCGAGCTTTCACGTTGTCGTGACTTCAATAACTGCCGTCGGTGTTAGGAAAAACGCCCACATAGGACACCTATGGTTATTTCCATCGAGCAGCCGTAAAAAAAAGTTTTGGTGGCCGCATTTAAGAAGCTGGCAAAGATGTGACTCTGTTTATGTAGCATTTATCAGGGCATGACCTTGGTTGCTGAAATTCCTGTATAATCGTTATTGTATTCCATTAACAGTAGTGGTGTAAACACAAGTTTTTTCGTCAGCAGCTTTGCATATTGAAGTTTTTTGAATTGTTTTCTCAGATTAAATATATCTTCAGAAAGAAAATGTAAAACTTTAAGCTATATAAAGTTTTTAACAAGTTCATATACCCACACAAGATTATCAATCACTCATAGCATCCACGAAAGGAAACTTATGTTTTATAAACAGTATATGTAGATGTGATTTCTCAATTCTGCATGGAAAGACTGACATGGAATTATATTCTGCTGGGGGGGGGGGAAGAATAGTACTTTTTTTTAAATTGATTTTTAAAAAAATGTGTGAATTTTTTTTATCAAGTCTGAGTGCCCGGGGGGGGGGGGGGTACCCCTTTCGGGAGAATCTCCGGATTTCTGGATTCCAAAAGTTGACACGTCTGGGCATAATCAGTGTTAACAAAAAAATTCCTTTTTTATTAACATGAAATGCTAAACTGCTGTTTTCTTTCCAAAATTCAGATAATTATAGATATTTTATAGCAGAGAATGATCTTCTCTTCCAGTTTTAATCAATTTTTTTGTGACTGGATCATTAAATTTTCTTTGCTTTTATCATTTAGCTTGATTACAAAGTCACTCCCCAAAAGCTGGAAGAGGTTTTCAAGCTTGCTGGGAAAGTGATGAAAATAGAATTGAAACGCGACGAGGAAGGCAACAGCAAAGGTCATGGCACAATCGAAATGGGACACCCTGTTGAAGCTGTTCAAGCTATTTGTATCCTTTATGTATGCAAATATCATGAAATGTATATTAGGTATTTTAAAATTCAATCTTTTCACTTTGAGATTATTTAAGGAAATGATGCAGATGCAAATGGGTTAAACTCATTCTGTATGCCCAGTAATTTAACTAGTGAATGATGGTTATTCCTTGACACCTAGGGTGGAATTATCTGCTTGCACACCATGCAGAAATCTTTCATTATAGATGTGCTGGGGTACAGGACATGTAGAAAATTCAGAGGTGGGGGAGTGCAAATAAGCAAAATAAGTTTTAGGTTTTTTAAGGTTTATTCAACTTTTAGAAAAGTACATAGAATTTTTTTTTTTACATATTGAACAGTGACACCCAGAAGTTTTTTAATGTCTTTTGAAAACTTAATAAGTGTCTTAATCATTAAATACCGTTAATTTGGAATAAGTTGAATGTCTGTGATTCTAATGTTTGTTTGAATTTTAAGTTTTTTGTGGCCCCAGAATCTTCAACATTATAAGCTAGTTGAACTAATGATATGCTGGGCTTTTTTTTGCCAGCCTCTGCATGTTTTACTAGTCAAGATTTGACTGCAGGTGGGTAAGTTGGGATTCATTAGAGTTTGTTTTCTAGGCATTCTATAATTTCTTCGTGTGATTAACCAATGAAGTTGTGTGTAATAAGCTACTGTGTCATTAAAAACTTGATCTACTTTTCCTATACTGATTTTCTTAGCCATGTTCAATGGACAGAAGTTTTATAACCGCACAATGAGTGTAAGAATGGTAAGTTTTCAATTTCCAAATCTGTGAAATGCAAAAGTTGAACATCCTTTATTCATACCTATTAATTAATTTCTTTTTCAGAGTTAGCAATGAAGTTATTTGGAATATGTTTGAGTATATATGCAGTACTTGCTGTTTGTTCCTGTTGCCAGTTTGGCAGTACTTGAACAATAACACACATTCCTCAGAAACAAATTTTACTTTAGGTACACAATGGGTAATCTTACATATATTGACATATACAGTTAATATACTGTGCAGTGATCTCAGCTAAGGAAAATAATTGAAGGGTGGGGGAATGGTTTTAGTCCAAAAAAAAATTGAAACGTTTTTGCAGTTTTGCATAGCTCAGTATTCTTTCAACCATGTAAAACATTAGTGGCAAAAATGCTTTCAGTCCCTTGTAATAAAGGAAGATAGATACAGCATAAAGGGGGAAACAATGACTTTAGTCACCAGGAGTAGATGGAAAAATGCTCAGTCCATCGCATGGGCAGAAAGCGATATTTGAGTGTGCATATTTGCTTTGCTTTACTGATGTGTAGGTCGTATTTTGTGCTTATGAATTTCAGGTTAGTTTGTGTATCAAAAAAGTATCACTGAGTATAGATTTATGTTGTGTTCTGCACAAACATCCTGTCTAGATTCCAGAGGGATGTATGGAAGTTATAAGAAGCAGTTGTGTAAAACCATCTACTTTCATAGTGATTGACTGTAAACAAGAAATTTTTAAAGCTTGGACAGACTTTTTAAATGTATATACCAGAAAAAATTTTCTGCTCACAAGGCCAATCAGATGCTTTCATGTAGATAGTTCTACACAAAGTTTAATGTACGTAAAATATTTTTTTGAAGGGGTTCTAAACATTTTTTCTGAAAGGAAAAATAAATAAAAAAGTAAATCTGTTTATATATATAATTTGTTTTACATCCCAGTATATTATTACTCATGTGAAAATGCTTTACCATTGTGTAGCTGATAAGGTATTCACAGTCATTCATTTGTCAAACGAGAGCTGAATTTTCGAACTGAAGACTGTCATGCTTTGCTGAACCCTAGTTATTGGTTTCGTTATATTACCAAAAAATTATCTCTGCAATAAATTATATGTTTGATACTTAATGTCATAAAATTACAAAACTTGAATTAACAAATTTGAAATCTGTTTAATGGGTTTTGATTTGTGATGTCTTGTTTTATTTCACAGGACAAGAAGCACAAAGATGATCTAGAAGATAAACGATTGCCTGGTATGTTTGTGTTGGTGCAATTTGCTTTTTTTCTTTCTTTTGATTTCACAGATGTTTAGTAGGTTACAGAATGATCGTTATCTCTGGATAAAGTAGTTGAGGTCAAAATAAGATATACACTCATGTCCATAAATTAAGGATAATGCCAGCTCTGGCAAATAAAGGTTCAGAAACAAAACAAACGTTACTTATTCATAAAGCCCATTTATTAAACAAAAGGTAAAGAGCGAAAACGATGGTGTATGTATGATACCATTACCATTCATAAAAACTATGATTTTTGCTCCCTGGAGCAATTGTAAAAAATATCTCCATTACAAAAACTCACTATTATATGGTTGGTATGATGGTGAATACATTGTATGTCTCCCATGCGATGAAATACAGTCCGTACAACGCCTAGGCATGCTGAATATCAAATTATCGATCTGATCTTTTGGAAGATCACTCCACTCAGCACGCAATGCTCTCCGAAGTTCCGGTACACATGTAGGAGGTGGTTGACGGGCTGCAACTCGTCGGCCAAGCATGTCCCACACATGCTCTATCAGATTCAAGTCAAGTGAGAATGCTGGCCATTCCATACGAGTTATATCCTCAGATTCAAGGCATTCGTTTACGATGTTTGCTCGGTGAGGACGGGCGTTGTCATCCATAAACACAAATTCTGCGCCCATGGCACCTTTAAACAAACGTATATGTTGTTCCAGAATGATGTCCCGATAAATTTGGGCTTTCATGGTTCCGGTTTGAACATGCAGATCTGTTCTGGAACCCAGTATAATTCCACTCCAAACGAGCAATGCTGCACCACCGTAACGGTGTCGTTCAATGATGTTGTCTTGGTGGTAACGGGTACCTGGAGTTCTCCATATGAAAGTCCGACGTGAATCAGACTGCAAGTTGAACCTGGACTCGTCGGAAAACATCACACAAGCCCACTGTGACGATGTCCACATTGCATGTTCTCTACTCCAGGATAATCGCTGCCGACAGTGAGTTGCCGTGAGCGCAACACATCTGACAGGGCCTGCGAGCATATAGACCAATATCTCCCAAACGTCTGTACACGGTTTGCCTTGAAACTGTGGTGCCCGTGGCTGCAGATAGCTGACGAGACAGGTCGAATGCTGTGCTCCGTCTGCTTCTTTTGGCAGTTACTGCCAAATACCGGTCTTCATTCGGCGTTGTAACTCGGGGCGACCTGTACTGTAACATCTACTGACAATTCCGTTATCTTGGAATCGTTGCCAAAGCCTAGAGATGACACTTTGGGCAATTCCAAGTTCCTCGGATGCTTCCATCTGAGTACGCCCACATTCCAGGCGGCCGATAATTCTACCACGTAAAAAATCATCCACATGCGTCCTCTGTGTCATAACTATTCGCTTATGGCACTGAGCGCCTTACAGAACTCTTGTGAACAATTTCACTTCTTTGCCACCATTCCTTATATACCCCCCACCCTTACACTCTCGTCATTGTGACTTACTATCGGCATCATCTGGTGGCTTCCTGAAATTAGCATATCATTCTTTCAAATATGTGTGATAATTCTACAGGTGAAATTTTTACTTTAGATTTTGATTTCCGCGCGATTCTGAATTATCCTTAATTTATGGACATGAGTGTACTTGCCCACTTTATTGAAGGATGTTCAACAGGGTTTAGGCTAGATAAAAAATTCCTTTAGCAAAAAAGCAAAAATCAGGGAAAAAGCTTTAGCAAAATTCTACAATGCTAATGATTTATGGTTGGATGTCTTCTCGTTTCGTACCTCCTGTATGCATTTTTGTGAAAGTGGCTACTACTACTTTTGCATTCTAAGATTTTCTTTCTCATTTTGCGAAAAATGCCACCGTAGCTTAAACGCTGATGTTCAGAGATGTTGCCAGTTTGATGCAGGCTGTTCTGTGTCAGAATCTTCACCAAGGTACAGTAGAAGTGAGAACAAGGTCCCAAAATGCATTCCAACCACAGAAGTCCTGTTCCCCCTTCCCTAACGAGTCTAAAATTCTCTTACAGAAGAAAATGTTTATAAATTCAAAAAGGGCAAAAATAATTAGCAATGATACCTTTTGAGTGATGTTTTGTATAAATTGCGCTTGATTAAAGCAGTAACAATATCGAGACTCATCGGAAATGATAAATAAACATGCACATTAATCTACAACACAAACAGTAACAAAATTTCCCAATTTCTATTGAATGTATTCTTCTGTTAATTAGTTTAAGTTAGTAATTGACCTAGACAGGTATTTGCTTATTTCGAAATTCCTGTTTTACCGGTGAAGTTCTGAATTAAGATTGGATAATCGAAGTTTTGCTGAAAATTAATTGTATGTGAAGGCCGGGACTTGATGTTGAAAAGAAAATATTTCGCAGCCAGCAAAATTCTCTATGAGCCAAGCATAATTTTTTCTTCTATAGAAAGTTTCAAATATTTTTATTGTGATTTTTCTTAGACTTAGTAACCCCTTCTTATGGTAAAAGGCTTACTGTAATAGAATCAGAAAATTTGTCTGATTTAGCAATCTTGTATAGAAAAGTTTTGGCCCCAAAGCAGAATATGTTGAAATTTGTAATGTACTTGGCAGAATAAGCAGTGCTACTGCAGAACAGGTAAGTACCAAGCAAAAATTGGTAGAAATGAAAAAAACTGCAAATATGAAAAGAAAACTTGCAAACAGCATTACATTATGGATGTCATATAATTATCAAATCATTAGAACTATAATTTTGATGGATACAGTTTTCCCCTATTTATTTTCTCTTCCATGTTTCTATTAAAATTATTGACCTCAATAATATTGTTAGAGCTTTCTGTGCAAGTGGTGTGTATTTCGAGCAAAACTGTTTGAGCATAGTTTTTAACAAGCTCTCTTGACGACAACAATGGAAAAATGCAACGTGAATAAGAAAAAACCTTTTGCTTTTCATTCTCAGTTGGTTTTTTGGTGCATAAACATATTCAAAGGTTGTTGCACAATTCTTATGTGAGTAGCAAATTCAGATTTTGGTTCTTATTATATACTAGAGCAATAGGTAAAAGATGTATAATAATACAAAAAACATTAATACAGGGTTTATAACTGTGTTACTCTTTTATGTGCTTTCATGCTGGCTGTAATTGTTAACTTGTATATGGCCAAATTTCCCACATTTTGCCATCTCTTTTTATAATCCTTGTAAATAGTCTTTATGTCATCTAATGTTGAAATAGCAAGCTATTCTTATGTTTGCTTTTACTTTAAGTGATCCCAACACCAAAAAAGAAAATTTGACAAAAATAAAGGTTGAAAACTAATACTGTGGGCTTATGTAATATCTTAATAGATCACCATCATTGACTATCTATTACTTTGGAATGCAATTTTGTGGCACTAATTTCACTGACTTTAAACTAATGAAATGAGAAGGAATTTTCTGCACTTCTGTGATACAATTCGACTCTCGATTTTATTAAGAAAAGACACATGCTTTAAGAACTTCTTTACAAGTCATTTGCTTGACAAAAATGTCTCTTCCTCCATTCCAACCCTCTTCCAACCCTTTTGTTAACGGGAAGGCAAACAGCCGATTTCAAAGGTAAAAAAAATAGTTTAAAATATTTTACCTTTGTGTGTTAAAATTTTCAAAACTGGCTTCATGAAGGTAACCGTTCCAATTTTGACGTATTCGAATTTTTGCAGCTGGCATAAATATTGCAAAAACTAATTTTTGCTGGGCAGTTTTTTTCATGGTCTTTTCCACTAATAAAACTTGCTGATCCTGCCACAGAACAATCTCAGTAAAAATTTTAAGAAAAGTTTTTTTTTGCATGGAAACGCTATAAATGAATTACCCTTTTTACTTCCACTTTTATTACCAGACTTGTCCCGGCTCCCCCATCCAATACAGACATCAGAGCTTTCCAGAAGGTCGAACGTGCCTGGACAATCCAGCCAACTATAAATGAATTACCGCTGAACATTTTTATTCACTTAAAAGCTCGTTGCAGAACTCAGAACATTCTGCTTTGATGATTTTAGGCACTAATACTAATTTTCTAGTTGCCATTGTGACCTGGGATTTGTCAAGCTTCTGCAGAGATGAATGCAAGATATTATATCTGTGCTAACAGTTTAATACTAAGGTGGCCCAGATAGGGAGTATGTTTTGGAGGCTTTTGTGAATGTCGGGGAAGATGAGAGCTCTCTCCTCAAGTTCCACTGAAGGGTGGGGAAGATGAAAATAGTCAAAACTTTGAGCCTACTTTGAGGAAAAATATCTGAGCAAATTAAAGAACTTCGGTATTTATACCTGATACTGTATGTGGACATTTAATAGAATTCAGTTGTATAATCTTGTTTTCTTTTCATTATCATAGAGGGTCTACAGAGTGTTGGTAAAGGTTTAGGAGCAAATGGATGTCCATTGCATCTATCTGGTAGGTTATATAATTTTATAGTTTTTACTTTCATCATTTGAAAAATACGGATGACATTCTTTTAAGAACCAGTATAAATTACCTAACATCTCATGTTATTTGTTTTGCAGTGCATAACCAGTAATTGCTGAATGAACTTTTTTCACAGAATTTTTGTTTAAAAAATTTCATTTATTATTATTTGTGTGTGTGTAGACTTCACTTCTAGTAACATTCTTGTATATATATTTTTGCAGCTGCTGCATCCGTTGGCGGTATTGGTGCGACTGGCTTGGGCGGCCAGTTAGGTGGACTCTCAGGGGTTGGAGCTGCTTCTGCCAACATGGGCTTAGTCCCAAACAATGCAATTGGAGCTGTATCCCCGGGAGCTGCAGGCATTGCTGGGCTCGGTGGTATCGGAATGGGTCTAGGAATTGGCGGATCTGCAGATAGAAATATTGCTGGAGGTATCGGCAGCGGCATGGGCCTCGGAGTCGGCAACCAGGGTCTTGGTCTTGGAAATGCAGGCGCAGGAGTCAATCCAAATCTTCTTGGCGGATATGGTGGGTCTGCTGGTTTGGGAAACTCTGGAATCGGTAGTGGATTAGGATCATCTCTCACTGGCATCGGATCTGGTCTATCTGTTGGAGCTAGCTCTGTTAACAGCAGCACTCTGGGTGGCTATGGTGACTATGACAGAAACTTCGACCGTGGAGATGATTATGGACGTGGTGTACGATCATCGGATACCATTGCCATCAGAAATGTATGTATTCTTTAGTTTTCAATCAAGTGCATATAGCATTGTTGTATTTAAAATCGTAATTCTTTGGATTTTATAAATACGAAATATATGTTGTCACTATGTTAGAATTCGATAACATTACAGTCATCCCTCTGTATTCTCTGGGCTGCAGGGTTTTTGTGGAAGAAGTATGGAGGGAGGTGTGTTCAGTGATTTTCAAGGTGATACTTTCTGGAAAGAATAACAATGTCGGTTGTTTCTTCTATATTCTAGTTAATTTGTACAGAGTGTAGTAACAAGGCTTCCTTTACCAATTTTTCTACTTGTGAAAAACATACCACAAATGGGGTCCATTTCATGGAAAGGATCCATTGCTTATTTAAACTTGCAAAGCCTTTGCTATGGTGCTCATAATGAACTTCTAATTCTCAGGATTTGCAAATTAAGCAATCATGGCTATAGTTTGTGACATATGCAATACATAACTTAGTTTTTAATATTGCACCTACAGAAAAACAGCACTTTCTACATGAGACACGTGGATGCAGGGAATATTGTAGCAGGTGTAGCTGCATCAATGGCTGATCAAATTTTTACATCCTTATTTCTTGATATATTCGACTGTAGACTCATTGATGCCGTAATGACGGGGAAACAGCAGCAATGAAGCAAATCTTAGTCATTAGTTCGAATTCTCTTTTAGAAACATTTAAATAATAGTTCTGTGTAAATATTTTCAGAAGCATCAGAAAAATCTTCGGGGGGGGGGGGGTTAAATGTTTACTTAATATGTACAATTTATATTTTTTGATATGAGTATTAGTATCTCAATAGTGGTTTACAAAACTGGGAAAAAGACTACAAATATGAAATCCGCAAATACCAAGGGCCGACTGTATTTTTCATCACTGAATCCAGGTGACTAAATGACTGACAATGTATCATGTTGTGCAGTTGATTTTGAACTGAGTTCATACACTTGTGCTCAGCTAATTTTTGATAGTTATATATAAGGTTTATTTTTCAAAAAATATGCAATATATAATCAATAACAAATTCCATTTTAGTTCTGAACAATCCGGTTGCATTGGCAAGTCTTTCATTTATTCATTAAAATGTTCATCATAATCTTCATGCCAAGAATTATGCAAATAAAAATTGCTGCTCCTTTCTTAAGGGTTCTTTTTTTATTATTGATGAAACCTAAATCTTACACCTCTTAAAATGATATTGATTCAAATGAATACAAATTTCTTCAAATATGAGATTCGGCCTGCATTTCTACTGGTTTCTTCACGTAATATCTGAATGATGCTGAGCATATTTTCAGTATTTGGTCATTGACTGTGCGCCATCACTTTTTTTTTTTAGTCCAGTGAGTTTATTAGCAGTTTTCTTTACAAGAGGTTTAAAATTTGTTATGGGTATCCTGATGACAAATGAAAGTTTCTCAGCCAAATGCTATATTAACTTAAGTAGTTTTGGATTTTCCATGTGGATTATTTACGGGACAAGCTTTTGCATTATTGTTCGTTGAGTCATATTTTTCGGTTTGTTAACTATTTTATAGAAAATGAGCGAAACTTCAGTGAGATTACATCTGTGTGTCTTTATCTTAGTGGATCAACAATATTTAAATATTTCAATTCCTGTACTCATGAGTTTTAAAAACTTTTTCTGAAGGAAATAAAATTCTGAGTGTTCAAAACTAATTTAGATATATTAATGTCTCCTGTGATTAGTTTTCAAAATGTTCAAGTTTCTTGACACCTTCAACTATTGTTACTATCGACTACAACCACAAGAAGTTATTAGCATCAACCTACAATCTTTTTAAATCGTGCCAATTTTTTTCAATGACTTGAATTTTGACTTTTTTTTATTTCAAGATCTTATCTCTTTTGCTGCAATATTTATCTCTCTCTTATTTTTTTAAATCTTTCCTGTCTGGAAATTGGAGATTAATTTTGTTATGTTTTGTTCTAGCTTCCTCCGTCTTGCACTTGGCAAGATATAAATGATCGTTTTCGTGGGATAGGTAATATTTTTGATATGTCATTTTTGTTATCCTCAGTGCATTTTCTTAGCTTTAGTTTGTATTTGCATCATTATGTCGACCAAAATATTACATTTTCCAATTCGGTGGAAATTTTATGCCGCAAACATAGGCCAGTTCTATACAATCTAATGAAATTTATTCGTATAATTTTCTCAAACTCTTTAGTAATGATGATTTTTTTTTCTCAAACTCCCTTTGTTAGGAGATCAGGGATTCTCAACCTCTTTTCAGGCATGTATTATCCTCTTACATCAATTTTTTTTCGAATTTTTCTATTCTGATAATTTGCATTACAATCAAATTTGTTGGTCTAGTTCACTTGTCTACTGTTTAATTTAAATTTTCTCATTCTCAAAACAATTACTAAAGACCAAAAATCAAGAGTTTATCTGAAAGTTGTGAAATATCTTGGCATTTTAAAACTTGGAATCAATTATCTTGTTTCCATTTGTATCACTGTCACAGTTTAAGAGCTTTATTCTAACACTTCGTTTTGGTCAGGATATTTAAGTTATCTAACAAGTCATTGAAGTCCCAAATCTTTATTGCATTTTGTATTTTTTTTAATATGGGGGGGGGGAATACATCAAGAATCATTAATACTTTTCCCCCCCCCCCCCCCCCCATGGTTACAGATGCTGGTTTTTAAGACACATCCATTCTTAATATTGTAACTGTTTTTCAGTGATGTGCAATTTAGTTTGGTAAAATTCAAGATTACCAAACTCGTGTTTGTTGAGAATCCCTGTTCTGGTTCCTCAAAGTGTGTTTAATGTTACAAGTTATCCAATTTTTGATTGGAAAATGCCATGTGAAACTCTAACTATAGTGCATTATATGTGTTCAGTGTACTGAGTTTCAACATTTATTGTTTGATTAATCACAGTACTTCGGAATGTGTTCGATTTAATTTTCTCAATGAGTTTCAGTGGGATCAATGACAGTATTTTCGAAAGTCGGAACAATTGCTTCTATGTGTATGGTAGTACGGAAGTTACAAAAATGTTCTCAACATTTCTTGGTTTCATAGCCCTGGCCAATTTCTATGGCTTATTCCTCTTTCTATTGAATGGCCTATTTTCAATTCAACATTTTAGAATACTTTCATTTAACAAACGTCATTAAATTTTATGAACCTATCCACAGTTGATTCTTCATTCTTCCTACACTTTCCTTTATTGACTATGCCAATATCTTTTATTATTCTCTTCCAATGCTACATTTGTGTTGTTGATAACTTGAATACTAATCTAACATCCTTTCTTCATTCTTGTTTTTGTGAATGAAGTAACTCTCAATTGGAACATCAAAGCTTAGAATTAGGAGGAAGAATAATTTTTATTTGAAAAGATTTTAATGAGGTTTTTTTTTAATCATTTTGAACATTTTATGATCAACTGTATAGTATGATTAAATGATCCCTACTATTGATTATAATGCATCAATAGTAGGGATTATATTGCATCAATAGTAGGGATTATATTTATAAGATATGTAGAAATTCTAATATCAGATTATAAGTTCCACACAGTATATGAAAACCTGATTTGCTGGGGCATGTACAAATCTGTTTAGAAATTAAACATTTGAAGATTTTTTTTTTTATCGTTTGGAACTTGCATGGTAATAACATAATTATCCTTTGGCTGCAAAAAAATCCGTCTGATTTTCAGTTTCATCTGTTTAGTTAAGAAAAAATTACTCAGCAATAATCTCTGTGAATTGCTGTGTATCATTTTTTTTAAAATCACATCACGCTTGTTTTATTAAAAATATCGCAGATGATTGAGCGGTTGTAAAGTGTTAGACATTCTGTATAGAACATCTTTTTTTCTCATCAACCAATTAAAAAATACTTTTTTCCTCATCAACCAATTTAAAAATATTGTTATAGTGTGTCCTAGTCCGTATAGATGGCACACCCTTGTCACAATGTTTTGTAGTGCACTTTCATCACGCTTTTTCTTGTGCACACTTTGTTTATATACGTTTAGTGTTTCATTTGTACTGCTGATACATAAACATGCAGTTGTACTTCTAGTTAATTATATATTAACGGATTGTTACCTTTTTAATGTGTTTTATATTCTGCCTATGTACAGCATCGGGATAAATAGTGGCCTGTGTGTGATTAAGATGTATGACTATAGAGTTGCGTCATACTGTATTATATGTGCGTGTCAGAAGTAAAAGGCACCCTGTCCATTTTCGTCAATATTGGGATAACTCTATTAATTTGTAGTACTTTTGTTACACTACACATAGGTATAAGACACTATCTTATTTCAATATATGTAAATTAGATATTCACAAAATAAAACAAGCAAGCTGTATAGAAAGACATGCTTTGAATGGCTCTCCTTTCTCTTTTCTGTCGTTGTGCCCTCTATTTCCAGCATACAGATGTGTATAAAATATTGAAGTTTGGTTGTAATTCGTCTGAAATATTGGTTTTTCTACATTATGTGAGGGAATGAATGTCCATGGAAATGAGTATAAACTCTGATAAATTGTGATGAACTGAATGTAGTTCATATATGAAAAAAAAAATTCCACCTGAGGATTACTAGATATAATCAACTTAAAATTAGCATTACCTCAATGAAGCACAGTAATTAAGCTCAAGAATAGCATCCTGAGTATTTGTAGAGAAAGATGTACTCCTCCTACACAAAGATCACAACAGGCAAATTGTTCAGTGAGGTGGCTAAAAAAAAATGCAATATAAAAATATTTATGTTGAAATATAATTGAAATACAGCAATTTGATATAAAAGCATGTATCTCAAAAATAATTATTAATATTTCATACATTGCCCATAAATATGCCTGTATTGATTATGGTTGTCTTATCTAAATATGGATAGCTTATCAACTTATCCCAATTTGTTAATCTTTTTAAATGTGTCGATTCTTAGAATTCCCCAGAGGTAAGCTGTTCCATTTATTGACAACGGGAAAAACTCCATGCAACACCCCAACCTGGTATTGTCCCTCACTAAACATTGCTGGTGTGCCTCCTTGTCGAAGCAGTTGATAAACAGTATATTAATTATAACACTCATGGTGAACGTTTTTAACACTTGGTCATATCCCTTCGACACCTGCATTCCGCCAATGTAATCATGTTTAAGAAATTTTTTCTTCATGGCTTAGGCCTTGTGTGCCAACAAAAGTATATGTAGCTCTTCGCTGCACCCCCCCCCCCTCCCTCCAACCAAGCCCATGTCCCTCTGTAGGTATGACCTCCAAAAGTTTACAACATACTTCAGTCAAAGACAAACTAAGTTTTGGAAAAGCTGAAGGACTTTAGGAGAACGTGAAGAGACCTAATTCAGAATGAAACTGAATGTTCAAACGTTTTAACTCAGGTTCCCGTATGCCGGACGAGTGCTTTGGCAACTAAGTTGAAACGGAATGTTCTCTTCCTTGCATACATATATATGTACAGTGCATCCATAATTAAAAGACCTATTTTAATGTAGCCTACAGACAAAGCCAGTCATCAGAAAATTGTGAAATTTTGCGGAGGACTTCATGATGTGACGGAAATTTGTTTCAGGTGAAAAAATAGTTGCACATGTTGCCACCAGAGGGCAACATGAAGAAATGACACATTTAGGCAAGCGTTTACAATTTTAACAATTCTTACTGCAACAAAACATGTTCCACATAATGCCATTTTCATGTGAAATCACAAGATGGCATGTTGTACAACTGACTGAAGTGTGTGCTGGGAAATGTTCAGCATGTGGCTTGAAATGCTGCCTTCAAGTTCAGGTAAAGTTCTTGGATTGTCATGACTTACCAGACGCTTCAAATGCCCCCAAAGCCAAAAATTACATGGATTCAGGTCCGGGGATCGGAGAGGCTATAGATTAGGGAAGTGCTGCTGATGACACGTTCTTCTGTAAAATGTGTTTTAAGGACATTCTTATCACACACTGCAATATGTGGAGGAGCTCTGTCTTGCATAAAGACAGCTGTGGAAGCTCTATCCTCTTCCACCTGAAATGAAACCTCCTCTACTGCGTCTATGGAAACAGGTTTTCTTCCTCTTCCAGGACAAACATCAATGATACTGTGGCTTCAAATTTCGTTATTATACTTTGAAGGTTTTTAACATTCATTGAACCTTTTCGAATGTTCTTCTTTGTCCGACATTTCTGTAGAGCAGTTACTACGGAATTGTGGTAAAACGATTTGACCAAGAAAGCGTGATCTCATAAACTTATTGTCCTTGTGAGCTGCAAACACATTGGGAAACAAGATATCCGAGAATGTTTCTAGGTTTTATAACAGCTGCTGCTTGACATCATATAAATTTACATGTTTACTACAGGTATTTAAAGTGAAACTCCCTTTGCTGACAACATGTGCAACTAATTTTTTCCCCGGAAACATATTCCCATCACTTAATAAAATCGTCCACAAAATTCCACTTTTCTGATCACTGGTTTCGTCTGTAGGCTACTTTAATATAGGGTCTTTTAATTATGGATGCCCTGTATACATACATGAACAGCAAGTTTTCATTCTACCTTATCTTAAATATTGAGTCTACCTGTCAGAAAAGGCCAAACAGTTTTTTCACTTTTCTTTCTTAGGAAATTTTAACTTCATAAGATTAGTTTGCTCGTATCCCAGACAAAATGTTATGGATAGACAATTACATGTAATTTTTTTTTTCTCGCGTACACCCAATTCCTTAGAAATTCTTAAGATAACTTTACGAGGTGCATGTTGATGGTAGTTAAAATCTGCTATAGTTGACCTCCAGATATGACTAGCTGGAGCTTGTCCCATCTTATAGTATGTTTTATTGGATTGGATTTTTATATCAAACTATATTTTCGGTTTTTAGAAGTTCTTACAGTAAGCAGTTCTTACTTTCAGCCGAAAACATCTTTTCTAATTGGAAGCGTGTGGAAATTCAGAAGTTATGTGAATTAATTACCCATTGGACAAAGATAAGAATGAACACCTTGTATGTAATAGAGGTTTAGTGATTAAATTTTTCATATTTTCTAGTTCCTTTACTTTAGGTTTTTTTTTTGGCAATATGATCAATAAAACTGATTACAACTGGGCAAAAAAATCACTATTTTCATAATTGTGCCACATTTTGTGTCTCTTCACATTTATGATATCGGTTATTAGGGTTCTAATTTTGTTTTTCAGAAAATTTTAGCTAACTCCAATGGCATCAACAGCATAAATTTTTTTCAGTAGCTTTTTTTCAGCATTGTAATTGAATTTTTGGCATTATTGTGAAATCAAAACCATTCCGCTTGTCTTTCCAGGGGACATACGGTTCACGGAGATGAAGGGACGGGGAATGGCTGTAGTTCGTTATGCCTCAGAGCGTGATGCATGTCGTGCTGTTGGTATCCTTTCTGCTGTGTATAATTAATCTTTTTGTCCTGTTACTATTCACACATAACTTTATTAGCATGCAAGGAATGAACGAATAAGGATTGACTGTTTCGTCAATTAATTTTTTTTTAATCTTCTGGTTTTGAAGAAAATGTGGTTGGTGAAATCTGGTTCAATACAAGTTAATCATACAAGTTAGTTTTTATTTTTGCTATATTTCAGAGGCATTCATTCATGAATACTACCTTATTTTGCTTGAGACTTTAATATCTCATCATTGAAATTTATGTTGAATGGTATTTTAATTTAGTTATAAAGTTTAGTTATTTTTTCTAGAATTGTGTGGGTAAAAAAAATAATCCTATTACAAATGGTTATAGCAAATAAAATTAAGCATAATTATCTTTTGGACTAATTAACATCAAATTAAACCATATCACGCTAAGAGTTTATCACATATTATATAAGAGCTTTGTTCTCTTCACATACCTAGTCTATTTCTGTTCATTGAGAACAGCAACTTCTTTCTCAAGCTGGGACACTGATGCATTGAAGTTTAATTTGATATATTGTTGACAATTATGAGCCAATTAGTTTCTTGACTTTGCCATACTATAGTCTGACCCATCCATTAATCCAGTACCTTAAAGTGGGCTTCATTCGAGCGTAGTATATCTTCCAGTAATCCAGCGCAACCCTGGTCTCTTAGTTGTTGGACTAGTGAGAGAATACTGTACATTGTTTACTATAACCATTTGTAATAGGATTATTATTTTTGATTTATCCTGTGTTTTGTGTGGCACTTGTTTTCAATTATTTATTTTCTTTAAATGCTCCAATTAATATCCTTGACTCCAATTTCCAGAGCTGATGCGTAATGTCCGTATTGATGGCCGTATTCTTGATGTCTCTTTGTATTGATTTTCCTTTTTTTTCTTTTCATCGAATTCACTTCTGATAGTCATCAATCGTTCAAGATTATTTTTTCCAGGTCTCTGATGTACAAGTTTGACTTTCATTATTGATGTCATTTGAAGATTTGGGTTTCTCTTCTGGAATGCTAGTGCTTCTTTCTCTACATAGTATTTGTGATTGTGGTTAATATAAATTAAAAATGAGAAACTTTCATTGACATTTATGGATACCTCATTGAATCTATTCACTTCCATTTTTTTTTCTTCGAATGTGTTTTGATTTGAATTCAATTTGAGATTATAAAACTTTTTTCCCCTGAGATGTTCCCCCCTTAAAGATTTAGCTGCAGTTTATAAATTTAGCATGTGTTTAGTTGTCCAACCTGATTTTTTTTCATGTCTTATTTTGCTTTTTTTTCATAATATTTGTGTTTTTTTTTCAAGCCTCTGTATATTGGTGACTTGTGCATTCCATGTTGTAGTTTCCACCTCATTTCACTTGTGCTATTTACTTAGTGTGTAATGATGACATTTACATTCAATAAAATTTCATCCTAAAAAGTTTTGTTTGTTCACTGGTGCTGCTATTCATGAGTTTTTTAAAAAAATGATTTGGTTTCAGTGGGTTCATGTGGTTTTTGAATTACAACTTTATATCTGTGATTGACATTTTTTTAGAATACTAAATGTTGGAAATTTTGTTCGAGAGACTGTTCTGATTATTTGAGAGGTAATCATTTCATTTTCTTCAAATTTTAAAAAACAATTAATTAAAAAAACCACGAATAAGTTTTCTCTCATATCTGAGATTATAGGTTTGGAGTCCAGCTTTCACTTGAACTTTGATTTTCTGTTCAGTATCAGCTCAATCAAAAGCTAGTAATATCTGTTGGACAGAAGCTATCAATATAAAATTAAAAAAATAATTTTGGATCTTATTGTACGATGACGTACCCATTTTGAAGTTTATTCAGAAAACTGCATAGATGAGAATTGTTTGCAGTTGATACCATTGAAGTATCTAAAAAAGATCTGTTCTACTAACTATAACCCTCATTTTATCCTAGTTACCAAAGGATTCAAAACCTTTTCTGCTTGTGATTATTTTTTATTTATAGCCTTGTGCATTCTTGAGACACCACCACTGCTATTCATCCAGTTAGGTTTTTTCCTTCTATCTATGCGAAATCACAGATGAGAAAAAGAAAGGAAAACATATTCGTAAATAAGAAGACTTAATTTCTTGAAATGCTTTTGTGTATTCAAAATTTTCAGGTTAATCTGAGATAAAAATAAGTTCATATTTTCAGAAACCCATTTTTGTTGGTTTCATTTTTTCATGTGTTTTGAAACACTGCTAGTGAAAATACTACTCTTTAATATTGTTATCAATATGTATCGATATATTTTGGTGACAAGCAAGCTTTTTTTTGGTACAAGATACTTACTGTTTTATATTTTTATACAAAAGGAAATTGTGAAAAATCATTCTGAACAATTTCAAGGACACATTTGGTTTGGTTCACATTTAATCAGATTTTAACATATTTCGTAACAAAAGTAAATTATTCTTTCAACTTTTTTAAATCTGAAAATGATTGATTTTATTTTTTGGATGATTATAGATATTGGGTTTTTGATGTCTTGATACAGTCGAACCCTTTTTGTAACACCCATCAATCCCAAAAAATTTTGGAGTTATATCAGATCATGGTCAGAATAGCATTTCAGAGAAGCTCCATTACATACATTCACGTGTTTATTATTAACTACGGTAACTCTGTGTTATGAGATGCTTAGTATAATACCAGATCTGCCAATCTCATAAGAAAAATCCTACTCTATCCATAAAAAAAACATAACGTGGCCCATTTTCTAATTTACTGAGGGAAAGCATGGGGGGTACACCATATTAAAAAATTAGATTATTCTCTCAAGAAGACAACAGATCAGTAAATAATTTGTTTGCTTGCATCTTTTGACATTTTTGTGCTGTTTTATTTAAAATGAAATAAGTTTCACTCACTGTGACACAGGCCCCTAATCACGTGAAAACAAAATTGACAATTCATTAGATGTTAGTGTTCAAAATTATCCAGTATTCAAAACTCAAAATTTGACATTCTAGTCACCTGAATGATTAATATTAATACAACTTTATATAATAGAATAATATTGCAACAGAATCAAAGTACAATTATATTTTGTTGAAAATTTCCAGAAATCCTGATGACTCGACTTTGAATAACTCGAGAATAAAAAAGTTATATTTCAGACATGGTAAAATTTTGACAATACTCAAATATTGAGAAAATGGTGTGTTATTATAAATATACCAAATTCGTGAATTATGAGCTCAATTTTTGACATTCATTTGGAAAATTTGGCCTGAATAAAAAAAAATGCTATGTAATTCATGAAACTATAGTTAGGATTGCATGTTAATTTTGGAAAAATATGGATCCATCAAATGGATGCTAAAGGATTCGGCCATCGCTCAGTCAGTATACTGTCTAATACAGAGGCAACTTGAAATATCATTCCTGCGTATAAGCTGCACCAGTAAAACTACGAAAACTCTCAGCTTTGTTCCACTCTTTCTCACCACTGGGAGTATGGAATTTTCTACAAGTTTCAACGGAGTGATGTTGACCAACAAAGACCCATCTACAATTTCTAATGCAACCTGTTTGTGACATAGGCAGGAAAATGTCAATATTAGCGATTCGTTAAAAAGTCATATTTTTAGACGCAAAAGCTTATAATTGTATTAACTTCTTGAAATCATAAAATATGATAAAATCCTAACAGTGGGCAGGTGTAGTATAACCTATTTCATACACATTCAATTTTAAGTTGAGAAAATTGTAAATGCTGTACAATATTTAAATATTTCTTCACATAAAACTTGACAAAAAGAACACTTACCTTTGAAATTATTTTAATTCTATATAAATTTATAGACACATTTTGTAAGTGCAAAAACTAAATATAACAAAGGGACATAATCGTGGTATTGTTTTTTTTTTTTGGTTAACATTGGCTTTGTAATCACAAATTTCCAGTTTTTCATATATTGAAAGAACTCCTTTTGATATGATTTGAATAGAGCAAATCAAGGGAGATGAGAGCACTTGAAATGTAACAATCTGTAAGTAACAACATGCACTGTTGAAAAACTTGCGAACTTGGCAACCTTGAATAAACTGGTGTAGTACGCTCATTATATTCTTTCCCTTATCAATAAATCTGTTTCTTTGAATATATATTTATTGGTTTTGGTCCCTTCACACATTCAGGTACTCAATGTGCTTTTCTAAGACCCCCCTGACCTCACCATTCTTTATTCTTCAAATCAAATCTTCAAAATTGTTATATTGACAGATAATAACTGTGAAATAAGTATAAATCCTCAACTTGTTGTGGGCAGAAAAGATGAAAATTCTTGAAAAATGACTGACTGTATACATCCAAACAATAGTTGGCGTTTTAACGAGTTGACGCTATAAACAATTTTTTTACATTATAATCTGTATATTGAAAATTTGGGGCATTAAGCAGGGTTGGTGCTATACCAGGGTTCGACTGTATATTGATATTCAATTTGAACAACCTCCGATTACTGATCTTCAGGAATATTTGAAATATTCTAGTCCAATTGATTTGTATTCTCGTATCTATTCCAGTACATTGGTCAGCCCAATATTAACAGTTAGGTTCATGGGAACTGTGACAGCTTGACCCCCGCTCATTTGCAAGTAAGTGGATAAGAAAATACTGGTAGACTAGAGTGGATATCATATTAGCGGGTTCCTGATTTCATTTTAATTATTTTTGTAGATTGTGTTGGAGGCATACAGATATTTTATACATTTATAACATTTCATGTATTTATAATTTTTTTATTTTAAACAACTTTGTTCCATTGTCTGTAAATTCACAAAACATTCGTTTATTTGTAATTTTCTTCGAAAAGTTTTGGTATTGAGAATACTCAATATATATAAGTATTGATATCACTTACATAGTATACTTCCATAAAATGAAAGTCTAATTAGAGATGTTAAAAAGAAATGTATAGCAATTCGATCTTTGTGGATAAACAGTACAGTTGTCCACAGCAAGCATAGCTTTACTTTTCTCACTTGAAAATGTTTTGATTTGGCTTTCTCAACCATCTTTATTCAGATGTCATCTATGCCTATCTGTTACTATCATAGTCCACAGCTATATATTTTTCTTCTTTCTTTGATTCTGAACCGCACAAAGTATGGGAAGTAATATTACCCTGTAGACCATAAGGGGAACATGACATGCATAACGTGCAGTTTCTAAAATTTAGTCATGATGATATAGACAAATTATATGATCATCTTTATGGGATTAGCCAATGTTCTCAAATTAATTCTTCCCAGTTGGTTTCCTATCAAAATTTGTTATATGCCAACCACAGGTATAGCAAATATTACTAGGGTAGTCAAGTTGTCACAGTTCCACTTTCAAAATGATCAAGGATTATAAAGATTTTTAAGTGTATTTAATAATTTCTCTACGGAATACAGTATTTCCCAATTCAACTCGGGTAATGATTCTTCAGCAATCTTTCTTTCTTAAGTACATTTTTTTCGAAGCAGCACCAGGTCTAAATTTTTCATGTAGTTAATTATGGAATTCAAGATGTTCTGTAATTTTTCAGTTTGAATTTATAAATATTCTAATTGTCTTAAAATTCATTTTTTTTAATTCTATAAAAGTTTGGGCTTTAAAAATTCAAATTTTCATCCATAATCGTATCTGCAGTTTTATGCAATTGATGGTTGATTAAAACACAATTTTAAAGTCTCTTTCAAATGACTGCTAAAAGACTTCTATCTGGTATTCAAACCTATACCAGAACCAAAGGTTTCTGTGTAAACCCCTTGACTATGAAGCAGCTTTATTGAAGAAAGTCATTCAAAAACTGAATTAAAATTCAAAATTATTTTTGTCATCAAAATATGGATGAACATTTCAAGGCAATTCCATTTAACTCTTTAATGGTGTAATAGTTGAAAATTTATTTCTTACACTTCAATAACTCTCCAATTACATCTAGATTTCCGCACTTGTTAATTGTGCAATTTTCGTTGCTGACCATGAAAACTGGGGTCTTCAAATCGAGAATTTGCATTTTCTTCAACTTTTGTAAATGAAAAATTTAAAAACAAATTAATCGAACTTGGTTTTGCTTCATATTATTCATAATACACAATTTCTTCAGGTGGTTTTACAAAATTCTAATCTATTGTATGGTACTTTAATCTATATTAAATGAATGCATTGGAACCTTTGTCAAAGAAACTTTCATATAATTAGAAAAAAAAATTCATTTCGAAAGCCAGTGATTCTATCTTATTGATCTTATTGCTGTAATGCAAGAAAGAATTTGCATCGGTTCAAGTACATGTCACCTGCTAATGTCACTGAATACTGTGGATATAAAATCATTGGCATTCTTCGGCTGTTATGAACTCAATCACATGTTTTGCTGTTAAATCTTTCATTTGAAATAACATTTCCGTATCAGGAGGTTTCTACATAAACATGTGAAATTAATGATCATATGCATGTTGTTCATTTGCTTGTGTTCATTATGGGATATATGATGGTATTACCTTAATATTGCATCACTCCATATATCACAATTAAATGAGTTTCATTTTGCCATGTATGTACAATTTTATTCTGGACTTCTTAGGAGCAAACTTTAAGGCAGAGACACTGAAGTATATTTTTATCACAATGACTATAATTTTTGGATGTTGCCAAATAATTTCAATCTCTTGTTTAGTATATTTCAAAGTTTCCTGCCGTAAATTCTCAATAACTTAAAAGTAACATCTTTAAGTTTAAAGTTCAACTAGTTTTATTATTCAAGCATGAAGGTGTGCAATGGAAGTTTCATCATTCAGTGCGATTGATAGTACAACATTAAATATTGGTAGATAATTGTTGGTGAGTATGCTGCCATAGAGAGTATGTCAGTCCAAATGTGTGAATATTATCTTTTTTAATCTCTCTATCAGATTAACAAGACATCTTTTACTCAGGCAACTTCATGTTTCAGTAGTGTCGATACATAAAATTGTTTATTGTAATGTGCCTTAGAGTTTGTTTTTGAAGTTAGGAATCACTCTGTACATATTTCAACTTGTGAAATGGTTTGGTTCAATTTCCAAATCTCATTCATATACAAAATTGATTTTTCCCAGTGCCAGTGTGAAAATTTCCAATTTTTATAATAAATTCAAATTCACTTTCATTTTTGGTACAATCAATTATAAATAACTTTTCTAGAACCATTTGTTTTGCTTAAAATTCAAGGTGGGTTTTGTGGTATTAAGTCCCTCCATAGGATGGCTCAATTTTTTTCTTGTCGGTTACATCGTATGTAATCTGAAAACTTCTTATTTCAAAATTGACTTTTATTCATTGACTGGTCGATCAGGCCACTTGAAGGTGCTCTACAAAATCTGAACCTTAGCATAGACAGAAAAGGTGAGTATGTTTTTGCATTTTATTCAGATTTTTAAAGTATCTTTGTACTAATAAAGATATGTGTATGTATGAATAGTGGTTGTCTTCTTTTATGCATTATTATAACACTTGCAAGAGAAAAATTTGTGAATACCCAGCAACTCATTCTAAATAAAATGAAGAATAGAGAAATATTCATTTGAAATATGTTGCGGTATACCAGTGTTTCCCAACCCTTTTAAAGCCATGCCCCACCAAAGCATCTCTGAAATCTGGATGTCTCCAGCTTCAAGGCCAGTGCCCGAGTGGCATAGTGGTAAGATGCTTGTCTACCACCGTGAAGGTTGTTGTCAGGGTCCCGGGTTCGAACCCAAGGGAGGATATCGATAAGATATTTTCCCTAACGAACTCGGGGCGACCACCGATAGACAGCGCCTTCACTTCCAACCCATCTCACTAATGGCAGTAAATTGCAATATAGCGATATGGCCAGAGTTGGTGTTTGGTGAAATAGCTTTAAGGCCATAACTGTTACTTTTGTCGGGAGAGGTAACCCCTTCCCTGTGGAAAAAATAATACATAATGTTTCGTAAGTAGGTCTGGATTTTTTCCCCTTCCTTTTCATAACCTGGTGCTTTGCCCCCCAAATCTCCAGTTTTATTTCTCCTCCCTCCATTACTTTGCTTCTCAAATAATTCGAAGGGTCCTGAAACAGACTTGGGGTCAGTGAGCTTGGATGAGAAAATAATTATTTCATTGCTTTTACATACAAAATATTTTGTAAAGGGGTATGTAGCCTTTTTATTGGTATGGGAGGAAGGGTCTGTGGACTTTTTTAGGCTGGGATTACGCTATAAAAGTTTTCTAAAATTCTTTCATAAAATTTGAAAAATTCAGCCAATAAGATTATTGGTTGCATTTGCTCAAATGTAACCTATGAGCTTTATTTTGTACTTCAAGTTTTATAAAAGGGATTTTATCAAACTTATGAAGTGTAATCTCGGCCTTACTGGCACAAATAGTCTGTGGAACACAAAATGTTAACCCCTGGTAAAACCCCTTTTAATAAAAAATATTGAAATATGAAGGGAAAAAAAAAATTTTTTCAATAAATATTAACTTTCAACTCGTGAAAAAGGTGGGGGGGGGGGGGCTCTGAGAAGTCGTTTAAAATTCCTTCTGAAAAAAACCTCATTCTCAAATTTATGTTGCGATTTACATCTTTTCTGAACAAGCGTTCTTAGTAATTGCAGCACAAAATTATAATTACTATATTCAGGGTTGTCAGATTTGCTGCCTGGGTAGAGATACCCATTCTCTCCTCTGCCTATTTTTTTAGCCTAAAAAGCCTGGGTTTTTTGGACAAAATGAAAAATAATTAGCAGTTCGGATTAGGTTTTTACAGCTGCCATTCAATTGATAAGATTCTCGTAGGGCTAAGCTGCTTGTATTTGAGAAACATCAAGTTGATATTCAAACTCAGGATGTCCCTTTAGTCCAAAAGAATCCCTAATTATAATGAGCCTTAATTTTTATAGATAAGATGTAATGCTTTAAAAGACTAAATTCACAGGAATTGTATTATCAATAATACAGATAGAAATAATTTGTACATATTAAATTTGATCGAAACGCTTCGGGATGACATTTTATCTGTAAGAATATCTAATTTTTTTTTCTACGTAAAAATAGTTTAGGAACTAAAATTTTAGTAACATTGATTCATTTTTAATTGAAAAAAAATTTTCTCTATATTTATCCTCATTAAAGTGATATTTTCAGGTTTTGGCTGAACAGATTATCATTAATTGATGTAGGGAGAACACATGGTGTGTAAGCCTATTAAATAGGGAAAATGGCAAAATTAAATGAAAAACAAATTTCATTTATCTAAAAGAAAAGAAACTCTATATAAAAGATATGAAATTTTTCTAAATTTAATGTAAAAAAAAGTTATAACCATTGTGTAGTATATTCAAGATTCTATTATGTGAGGGGCCATTTCACTTAGCATATACAGTGCATAAAATTTCATTTGTTTCATCCTTTTTTATTTTTAAGCTAAGTAAGAATTGCTATAAAGATTATTTTAATTGCAATTAGAGAAGTCTAATGTAAAATTGAAATAAATTCTATTTGTTTTTTTTTCTCATCAAGAATAGCTTAGAAGAATTGCTTGGTCTCTAACAAGACCAACCTTCACTAACATTGTCTTTGTTTTTTATGTGCATTATTATGATAAAATTAAATAATTCTGATTATTTATTAAATGAGTTCAGGCCCTATATTAGAGATAAATTGTTAAATTTGTATTCTGCCCTGTTTTTTTCATTTCATATACTTGAAGCAAATACTGATGCGTAGGTGTGCATATGAACATATGAAAGCACTTCATACCAAACAGTGTGTTCAATTTAATTACAAATATAATTAAAATTCACGTTTGGCTATTCATATTCAAATATAATAAAGAATGTACTAAACAGACACACACTTGCCAGATAATTTTATAATTTTGAAACACAGAAATTTAATTTCCCCCAAAAAAACCTGCCTGGACTTGACAGCCCTGACTGTATTAACCCCCCCCCCCCCCTAAATTAATTAGCATACAGACGGGGGAATCGCAGATTCCGGATAAATCTTCAATATCCAGACTTGCTCCTGCAAATCTTGACTAATGTTTGGTAATAAACGAATTCACTAGTGTAGATTATACGAGTTACATTACAGGCAGACCTCGATTTTCACACGGGTTCCTGAAAATGTGTGCAAATGTTGAATGTTCGAAAGTAGAGGGATGTAAAAAACAAAATTATACATGTATTTTAAAATATACATAATTAAATTACAAGATATACAGAAGACTGGATGTTATGAAGATATTTATTATTAGAGGTGTTTTTTCCTTCCTTAAAAAATTAACATCTCTAATAATAAATATCTTCACAACATCATCTTCTGTATATCTTGTATTAACAAGTGGAGAGCGACATTCATGTCATATATATATATAGCCATCTGGTGGCTCGTCGTCCATGAGCTATTAGCTGATCGGTTTCACCGCCCATTGCACGGTTCCGTTCGGCATATATACGCTCTAGCGAAGGAAAATCTCTATCTCCTCTGTAGCTTAGTGGTCAGAGCACTCGTCCGGCAATCGAGGGACCCGGGTTCGACTCCCGGTAGAGGCAGAGATGAGGTTTTTCCCTTCCTTAAAAAATTAACATCTCTAATAATAAATATCTTCACAACATTCATGTCATATAATTAAATTAATGAGGTGAATTGCTTTCAGCTGTTCTTTATACGGTTGCACCACGTTAGAATCTTCTTTTAATCTAGTCTTCCAATCTTCATGCAAACTAAGAGCCTTAGCTTGAATAACTGAAAAACTCAGATGGACATCGGTTTGATGTTCATCAATCCGTGATTACAAATACAACACAACAGGCAAAATGCCCAACGAGGTGGCTGAGAAAAAGATGCCCATTTCATCCATCACTATGCCGAATCTTTTGGAAACAACCTTTGAAGATATATTTCCACGATTTTCTGAACTTGTTCCTTAATTTTATTGTTTTTCAAAATTGAACATTATCGTAAATCTGTTTGTTGTACGAACGGCCGATTGAAGCAAAAGATTGTTTTCAGAACATCTAATTATTTCCATCTTTGTCTGAATCGTATGAAGTACAAATACAACGCCACAACAGGCAAAATGCCCAACGAGGTGACTGATAAAAAGATGCCCATAAAAATATGGATGTCATATGTTTCAAAAATACAGCAACCCAATTAAAAATGCAATTAACACAAATTATAAACAATATATGTTTAAGTTTGAGTCCCTGATTTCTTTTTGTTAATATCAACACTGTAGTTTCTCCGTTTCTCAATCACATTGATAAAGGCAAAATATATGAACATTTTAACAAATAAACTGACAAAACACAACGCATCGAGACACACTGTAACGTAAGACTAAATCCAATAAACATTCTGCCTGGCACCTGTGGCTCGGAAACCTAGTGGCGTCCAATGATTCCTAATATATCCACTAGATATAGCCTTATATACTTGTTCCAGTCTCCTTAATTTCGAGAAGACCACTACTCTAGGAGGCAATGTGTGAGTGAGTGCGATCTACCGCTCTCCGTGAGCGACTGCATGGAAGTGAACAATTTTTGCATTATCAACATAAATATTTAAAAAATTGAATTTTTAAAATGTGCGAAATAAAGAATTTTGTTCAAAATTCGAGGGCAGCCTATACATATTTACTTACTTAAAGATTTTAAAGGAAATGTTCGCTTTTATTTTTGTAGTCCTTGATCATGTGTGTAGGCTTGGAATAAGCATAGTGAAGAATTAAAGAAATGTATTTTGCAAAACATGATATAATTACAAGAGCGGTGCAATATTTTAAACTCAGAACGTGCATAAAAATATTCAAAATACGGTATCTGTATTTTGTATCTGATTGCAGGTAATTGAACTGAAACAATAAGCAAATGCCAAATTTTCATTAGCGTTGTCAAATTCTTCAGTGAAACATCTGCTACAGCAGGAAACTTTTTTTATTCTTATTCGTTTAGGTATTCAGCACTTGATGTTGATATCCTTCATTTGACAAGTATCGCGATCCTTATTGGACCACCTCATTCAGCGCGGTCTTAGGGCAGTGCGACTGGTGCAATTGAACCGGGCGCCGAAACACGTTAGGTATACATAACTAGAAAAATATGTTTAAAAGTATTTTTCTAGTAATGTATTTAAAAACTGTATGTATAAAAACTAACTTAAATATGTATTTAAAAACTAACTATAAAATATACACATGAAAAATGACAGATAACGAAAAAAATTAGAGGTTTGAGTGTATATACACTGCTGGCCACCCAAATTGCAACACCAAGAAAGACAATAGATATCGCAACAATATTTATTTTGTAGATAACATGTTGACCAAGCATCAAATGATTAAATTTATAGACTTCTGTGAAGTGTGGTTCCTGCCAAAATCAGTAGCCAGAGTAGCCGCCATTGTTGGAGATCACCGCTGCCACACGTCTCGGCATTGATTCAAAGAGACTTTGGATGTGTTCTTGGGGTACAGCAGACCAAGCAGCTTCCACGCGTTGCCAAAGTTGATCTGGTGTGGCAGCTGGGGATGTAATCTGGGTCAATCGTTGAGCAACCATGGACCACATGTTTTCTATCGGCGAAAGATCCGGAGAGCGAGCTGGCCAGGGAAGCAATTCAATCTGGCGATTGACGAAGAACCTTTGGACAATGCGTGCCACGTGTGGTCGCGCATTATCCTGTTGAAATATGGCTGTGGGCAAGCCCTGAAGGTAAGGAAGGACAACTGGCTCCAACACCTCGGAGATGTAGCGCTGGCTTTTTAAAGTACCGGCAATGCGTACTAGAGGAGTGCGAGAGTGATATCCAATACCGCCCCATACCATAATACCCGGTGCAGGACCAGTGTGGCAGTGCATAACGCAGCTGTTCAGCATCCTCTCTCCACGGTGTCTCCAGACTCGAATCCGACCATCGTGGTGTTGCAGACAGAAGCGTGACTCGTCAGTAAAGACAATTTCATTCCATTGTGCCGTCCACATCCTTCTTTCATCGCACCATTGGCGGCGGAGACGTCTGTGGTTCTGCGTCAAGGGTAGACGAAGCAATGGACGTCTTGCGGACAGACCACTCTGCTGTAAACGGCGTCGAATGGTACGCGCAGACACTGGATGATGTGGTACAGACTGAATGTGCTGTGCTATGGTTCGTGATGTGGCTGAGCGATCCGTCACTGCCATACGCACAATACGCCTGTCATCACGTGAAGTGGTGCACTGAGGTGGATGCGATCGAACACGTCGGTCCGTCGTACTCTCCTGCATCCAACGATCACATATCCGCATTACAGTTGTTTGGTTTCGTCCAACACGACTACCGATTTCCCTGAAAGATAATCCACAATCTCGGTAGGCCACTATCCTTCCTCTGTCGAACTCGGATACTTGATCAAAAGATGATCGCTGTTTTCTACGAGGCATAATTGATCGTGTTTTTGAAAAAACCACAAGAAAAACACAATTGCCGTACTTCAAATCGTCCAAATCTCCAAGCCTTAAATAGCGCTTTGAAGTGGCGCCACAGGCGCGCGTGATGTGCGTCTGCGCTGAAATTCTAATCATTTGCATATCTCACCTCCGCTAATGCATGTTGTAAATTTCATATTATTTGCATGCTTCCTTCAGGGTGTTGCATTTACGGTGGCCAGCAGTGTAATATTACGGTTATTTTTCGAAAAGAAAAGGATCGATGGGCAGTGCGCCTATATAGGCCCTACGTACAGTACAGTGATTTTGATCACATAAAAAATACTCTCTCTTGTGCTCTTTTCGTTTACCCCTGCAGGAGATTTTGGTTGAAGACGCAATTTCTTTCTCTTTTGTTGTGCTGTAAAAAAAAAAATAAGTCGGCCACTTTTTCTACTAACGAGAGCAAAAGTGTTTTTAGGGGAGGGGCCAAAAAAAAAGAAAACCCTACCCCATCTATAAATATTTAAAAAATACACTCATGTCCATAAATTGAGGATAATGCCAGCTCCGGCAAATAAAGGTTCAGAAACAAAACAAACGTTACTTATTCATAAAGCCCATTTATTAAACAAAAGGTAAAGAGCGAAAACGATGGTGTATGGATGATACCATTACCATTCATAAAAACTACGATTTTTGCTCCCTGGAGCAATTGTAAAAAATATCTCCATTACAAAAACTCACTATTATATGGTTGGTATGATGGTTAATACATTGTATGTCTCCCATGCGATGAAATACAGTCCGTACAACGCCAAGACATGCTGAGTATCAAATTATCGATCTGATCTTGGGGAAGATCACTCCACTCAGCAAGCAATGCTCTCCGAAGTTCCGGTACACATGTAGGAGGTGGTTGACGGGCTGCAACTCGTCGGCCAAGCATGTCCCACACATGCTCTATCGGATTCAAGTCAGGTGAGAATGCTGGCCATTCCATACGAGTTATATCCTCAGATTCAAGGCATTCGTTTACGATGTTTGCTCGGTGAGGACGGGCGTTGTCATCCATAAACACAAATTCTGCGCCCATGGCACCTTTAAACAAACGTATATGTTGTTCCAGAATGATGTCCCGATAAATTTGGGCTTTCATGGTTCCGGTTTGAACATGCAGATCTGTTCTGGAACCCAGTATAATTCCACCCCAAACGAGTAATGCTGCACCACCGTAACGGTGTCGTTCAATGATGTTGTCTTGGTGGTAACGGGTACCTGGCGTTCTCCATATGAAAGGGGGCAACGACAAATCCATTTCGAATAAGAGAAATTTCGGATATATATCGTCGTATATTTGAAATGAGGTGGAAGCTGATGAAATATAGAATAAAATGTATGATACGGTAAATGCGTTGAATCGGTAATGCATAATCACACCAATTGTCTCGGTAAGTTTGATAAATTTCGCAATATATACACTGGTGTAAGAAATTAAGAGAATTTGCAGACTTGGTTGATTATCTCTAGAACTACTGTACCGATTTTAATGAAATTTGATATGTACATGCATTGATACATTACAAAACAAATAACCATTCAATAATTGTAATACAAACGCATGATCCGGCGAATATCCTCACTCTCTGAGCAGAAGAGCTCTATGTGGCCTCGCGTTATCGTCCATTAAAATGAACTCAGGGCCAACTGCACCCTTGAAAAGGCGAACATAGGGCTCCAAACCTCATCCCTATACCTCACACCAGTCACAGTGCCTCTTTCAAAAGACATGAAGAGGTGTGAGGCCATCCAACATGATGCCTGCACAGACCATTAAACCTCCTCCGCCATAATGGTCGATTTCGCGGACATTGGAGGGTAGGTAGCGGGTCCCTGGTTCTCTCCATATGAACGTACGGCGAGAATCGGTGCTTAGGCTGAACCGGGACTCATCAGTGAAGAGAACGGTCGCCCATTGATCCATACTCCAATCTCTATGCTCTCTGCAACATGATAAACGGATTCTCCTGTCCGTAGAAGTGAGCGGGACGCAAACAGCAGGTCTTCTTGCAAACAACCCTCTCTCATGAAGTCTTTTGGAAACAGTCACCCTTGATACACGGCTTCCTGTGGCTGCATACAAGTCACGAGAGAGCTGAGAAGCTGTAGCACTCCTGTTACGCCTCGCTATAATCGACAAATGGCGATCTTCTCTGGCCGTCGTGGCTCTTGGACGACCTTGTCCAGGCTTTCTCTCGATGGATCCGGTATCCTGGAACTGTTCCCATAAGTAACACACGACGTTGGGCATTAAATTGAACTCTACAAATCTGGACTTGAGATTGGCCTGCTTCTAGCCTCCCACAATTCGCCACCTCATCCCATCATCTAAACGTTGGTGGTTACTCATTTTTACTGTTACAATTTGAAATTAACCGATTGCTGCAAAATAACACCAAGAAATTCGCCGAGGTGTGCTAGCGAACGAAATGCGTCTCAACTTACGCGCCCTTATAAAGCCCGTTTCTCTACTGGCTCCGCCTACACACACGTGTACACTTACGTATTTGACGTACAAGATTTGCATTTTTGTCTAGAAGCAGTGGTTTTACATTCAGTTCAGTTCTTTTCATAAAATTCGATAAAATATGCAAATTCTCTTAATTTATTTCACCAGTGTATATGTATCACTTTTACCAACGATTATGCATAATCCTTTTAGACCCTGTATGCACAAACGTACGGGTTGCTTCTTTTCACTTTAGATATTCTTTTTTTACTCTCGGATATTCAGCCCAAACTTCAAGAAATGTGCGTTGAAATTAAAGCCGAAGTCCCCGAGATTAAGAAAAAATCTGAGAGATAAAGACAACCCCCTTTCCCAGTGCCGCATGGACGCGGCCCGGAAGCCTCAAGAGTAGAGGGGCCTCACGAAAATGAGATCTAGTTGAAATTTTCTGGAATTTACTAGGTAGGGCCTCAGGAAAAACCACTTGGCCCATGATGGCCTTAAAACGGTCCTGTCCCTTCCCCCAGCGACGTAGCGTGCTTTCTCGGGGGCAGTCTTTTCTTGGAGTCTCCTTCAAATGGGTATGCTCAGAAAAAAGAGTTACAAGCACCCCCCCCCCCATTCGGTTCGGGGATTCACCGCCCAAGTTGCAGGGCTTAGTGCTTTAGCTAAAGTTTGCCTGCCCCTTCTATTTCTTAGAACTGGGTCTGAAAGGGATAATTTCAAGTGAAGTTCATGAGTTTTATAAATGTGAAAAAAATCGTACGGAAATATCGCTTTAATTTAACCACTTTTATTATCAGCTTAGCCCGTACGTGATGCGTGTTCTACACGAATTTTACCATAAAATTTAATCAAAATAAGTATGAAGAAGATAGATCCTTTGTGATGAGTATCTTGCATAAATGTGTGACGTTTTGCTTTTTTGAATGTTTTTAAATCTCTTAATTAAATCAAACAAGTAGGGTTTTTATGCTTGTTTAGAAGTTAAATAGCAGTAATCACATTCTAGGAAGAAAGCTTTTCCGACTTCGTCCCTTAATATCCAACCAAGACGTGGGGGGCGATGCGGACGATCACCACACCAAGAGTCTGTTAATATGGTGGAGTGAATCGTCCCGTATTTTACGGGACAGTAATGACTATCAAAAATTGCCTCCTCCGACACATCACTCTGTATTCTCGCCTGGGGGGAGGGGAGGGCGCCACTAGGTCTAAGACCTCATTCCTGTCATGCCGAGAATTGAACAGAATCGAACCTTCAAAAAAGTTGGTGTCCCTGACTTTTAGGGATATGGCAATTAGTCAAATAATAGAATTGAGTTAGATGTTTCACCCTGAAAAGCAGTTAACTGCACTACACTTTTTATATCTTATACCAAAAGAAGTAACAGAAACTTTATTAACCATTTCTGGCGGCAAAACACCTATTTAAGAAAGTCTCTCCACAGAGAGCAATCAGACCTAAAACATTTAGAAATCACACATAATGCGTTGCTCAAAATTATAACTGTGAAGTTGTTTGTTTTCAAATTCGGAAAGATGGATAGCAATCCATAACAAGCATTCCACAGAAACGATCTTTGCGTTGGGTTCACAACACGTAAAGGGGCAGCTCTCAGGCCAGGCTGTGCCGTTGCCAATTTAGAAGGAGTGTCAAATCAGAGTTTGAAGGGCAAAAAAAAAAAAAATTGTCAACCAAAAAAAACGTGGTCGAAGCAGCAAAAATAAGACACGCATGGGTAGATTTTTTAATTGAGCTGCCCCTGCCGACATGTACCAATTTGTTAGAAGTTCCTTGGAGGAATGTTTATTAGGTGCATGTATGGTTTAGTAGTGTAAAATACAGAGGTCACTATATATATATATATATAGGTGTCCTCGGAAAAAGAAAAACTATCAAGATGTTGAAAATTGTAGGTTGTTTTGATTGTGAATTTGTAAATGGTTTAAAAGTTCATGAAAATTGAAGGAATTTGTATATTTCGATGCAGTTTGCAAAAAATTTATTCTCACGAAAGATTTTTATTTTTGTACAGGGAAAAAAAAGTTAGGTCCAAGTTTTTGTCAATAGAGGGTGCTGCACTAAAACAAATCACTGGAAAGATGTAAATTAGGGTCTCATAAAATGCAAGGTGTACGATTAATAGCTTTTTTTCTAAATTTTCCTGTGACTGGCACAAGGTTTTCATTGTGATGTTGACATTAGTGCGTAAAGCACTATTGGTGAAGTTTTACTTCAGCCACACGCTGCCGACTGAAGCTTTGCGAACGTTTCATACACTGAAGGGATTGAAGAAAGGTTCATTTCCAATCACCCTTGACTTCCGTAACCGACATGCAGTGCCACCTGTTGACAATAATTTGAACTAAATGTATCCTAACTAAATAAAATTTTCCTGTACAAAAACCGATCCTCATTTTGTGTAACTTTTCCGCAAACTGTATTTTTCTTCAAATTCCTTGTATTTTCATGAATTTATAAACTAATAGCTAAATACGCATACTTCATAATACACTTTTTCAGCAAGAGCTGCAAATAATTCGGGGCCCTATCTTCTCAGTTTGCTCCAGAAAACAACTCTGCATTTTTATAGCATGTTCAGGATTCTTTACCATCACTTCTTTTTTTTTCCTTCTTATTCCCCTGGATCATCTTTTGCTGAATTGTCATCGCTCTAGTTGGCCGTGCATTCAGCAACAATTTTGGTCTCTTGAAAGTGTGCTGCAAGTTTGAAATGACCTTTCTATTTACATTAAAATTAGGGAAAGCGATTTCTAAAAACTACTCTAATCTCGAAATTTTAGTCTCGCTCCCCCCCCCCCCCCATATTCTGAAATTTCATCTTCAGCATTTTTCTGAGAATCGTTGGAATTTGAGTGAACCACCAGGTCTGATCCAAGTGATATCGGAATTCTTGGGGTATGTTCGTGACTCAACCCATTCCCCATTTGTTTTGTTTGATGTAAGAAAAAGAATTTAGTTAGAGTTTTCCTTTATTTTGCGCGATCACCATTTCTTTAAGATAGTTTTTCCAAATAAAACCAGAAACAGTGAGGTGAGAAGGCATTCACTTACAGTGGCATTGACTTAACGTCATTTATGTCGTGTGTATGAACCTATATAGTTTAATAACTCCATTCCATCATCTATAAATTAACGTGAAAATTTTTCTACGAAGTTTCTGAATAATCTTGAATTAGGGGGGAGGGGGGAACCTTCATTTTCTTAGCTTGAAAATTTCGATCTAAAAGAAACTTATTTTTTAGCTTATCCAACCATCTCTCGCTAAAAATATCATCCCAGCATAACTGTGACTTTTGTACACAGGTCTAATTTCCAGGCTCCAAAAAGTAGAAAATGACTCTACCCTAAGGTATGAGGAAGTATTTCAACCAACAAATGAAAAAAAAAATGAAGAATTGTTGAAGTATATGAGAGAAATGCGGAAATATTTATTAACTGGCCAATCTATAGGGCATTTCAAAAATTAGTTGTGATAACAAAGTATGAATTGTAGTTGACTCTTAAGCTGGGTTTAACTATCTTGTGTTAAAGAGGTTTCTCCCCTTTGAATTTAGTATTATGCCAACCATGAGAATAATAAATATCCAGTTATCTGGGTAGTCCAGTATGTAATGCACGACTTGACAAATCAAGAAAAAATCTGTGCGGCAATTGATTTTTTTTGGAGCCAAGAGTATTTCTTCTGCCTCAGCTATTAATATTACACATTAAAATTTTAGCCATCCATATCAAGTTTTTAGTTGACCTGGAACCGGGATTTATCCAACCATTGCTGTAATAAAAATAACTTGCACAGATATTTCTGAAGACATGATATTGATTTCCGAAAGCAATATATTTATTTAAGATCATAGTTTTGTATTTATAAAAGCATCTGTGTGTTGCTCATGTCCGGGCTTGCCAAATTGAAAAAAAATATTTGACATTTGCTGAGTAGGAGGACATCATTTGTCAATATTACCCTTAGTTTATATTTTGAATAACCCATCGAAAGTGTTGCAGGTTTGACAATATGCAGCAATATTAACTGCCGACCTGCCAACTCTCCGGATTTGGTATGGAAATGCCGGATTTTTTAAACGTTTACAGGGTTTCCGGATTTTAATTACATATTGCCGGGTTTGATGAGAAAAAATCAAATTGTTTTTCATTGATTTTGGAATTATCTCTCTAATTAATTCTAGAATTTTCTCTCTCATTAATTTAAAATTATCTCTAATTAATTTTAGAATTTTCTCTCTCATTAATTTAAAATTATCTCTCTAATTAATTTAAAATTATCTCTCTAATTAATTCTAGAATTTTTCTTTCATCTCTTTCTATCTCTTTATCATCTTATCTTTATAATCTTATCTCTATCATCTTATCTTTATCATCTTATCTTTATTTCTTTATCATCTTATCTTTATTTCTTTATCATCTTATCTTTATTTCTTTATCATCTTATCTTTATTTCTTTAACATCTTATCTTTATTTCTTTATCATCTTATCTTTATTTCTTTATCATCTTTATCTTTATCTTTATATCATCTTTTTTTCTATCTCTTCCCTTAATTCTGGAATTCTCGATTTTTCATTAATTTTGGAATTAACTTTCAATAATGCTGAAATTATCGCTTTCATTAATGCTGAAAATATCACTTTCATTAATTTTGGAATTATCTCTTTCTTCATTCTGGAATTATCTTTTATTAATGCTGAAATTATCTCATTCTTTAATTCTGGAATTATCTTTCATTAATTTTATTATTATCCCTTTCATCAATGGTCTGAAATTATCTCACATTTATTCTAGAATATTTTCTTTTATTAATTCTGGAATATTTTCTTTCATTAATTCTGTAATATTTTTTTTCATTAATTCTGGAATATTTCCTACTCTAATTTTGGAATTACCTTTCATTGATATTGAAATTATCTCTCTCATTAATTTTGGAATTATCTCACCGGTACTGAAATTATTTCTTTCGTTTGTTTTAAACTCCTATTTATGCCATAGGAAAATAACGGGGATTGTGTGTGTTTTCACCAAGTCACGCGATCTTCCGACAAATGATGTTGGGGTCACCGTTCTCAGCATTGCCAAGGTGAAGACCGCAGATGTCATAATCTCTCTCTAGAAATATAAGCTGGATGACAATAAGTCAAAACCATCGAGCTTACATTACTGAAGGAAGCATCCAACCGCCGCGACGGCAGACACGTCGAATGCAAGGAAATCACGTGACTCTGTGAAAACACATTTCGTGCCTTACAATTTGCCCATGTTCGGTCTCTAAATATTGTTTTTTAAAGATTAAAAGAAAAGGATAGAGAATAATTTCTTTCGTTAATGCAGAAAAATTTCTTTCATCTATTCTGGAATTTCCCTTCATTAATTCTGAATTCGTTTCATTAATTCTGAATTCGTTTCATTAATTCTGGATTTGTTTCATTACTGCATTCATAAATAACTCATAAATTATATTATGATAATTACAACTATAAATAACAATAGTAACCTCCCACATTTGTCTTGGTGAACGTTTTTTTCTCCACTACAATTTTCAGTAATGTTTCATTTCCCGCCATTGTGATTTTTCCGTAATTTCAGCAATATTTGGCAACTTTGTTCGGTTTTGGCATCATTTTTGGCAATAATTAGCGATGTCCCGTATTTTCCCGTATTTAAAATACCAATCTCCCGTATTTCTCTCGAGAAGATATGGTCAGCTTAATTACAATATATTCTCGATGGTCGTCTGCTTCTACCAAGGTCTTTTGTTTTGAGCATCTCCTCATGCACCTAAAAAATAACTGAACTGTGAATTGCAACATTCAGTTCAGTTCTTTGGCTTTATCCATAAGGAAGCAGACTGAATGAGGTCGTCTGCTTTTTTTTTTAAATGAGCTTCACCTTATAAACTGTTATTATTTGCTTTATAAGATGGCAGCAGCAGTAGTAGAATAGAGAAGAGGAAAACTTACTTTTCACGTGTCGTCTGCTTCCAACAAAGCTATTTGTTTCGGACGCCTCCTTATGTACCAGAAAAATAACTGAACTGTATGTTAGAATATCCAGTTCAGTTCTTGGGCTTCTACTATAAGGAGCCTGACTGAACGAAGTATTCTGCTTTTCTTAAAAATTAAGCTTCACCTGATAAATAGTTATTACTTTTGAGATAAGATGGCAGCAGCAGTAGTAAAATAAAAAAGGGGAACTTTTCCCCTGTCGTTTGCTTAACCAGGGCTATTTGTTTTGGGGACCTCCTTACGTACAAGTAAAAATAGGGCAACCGTGAATATGACATGAGCCGTTAAAACCCAAAACGGCTCCGTGATATGATTGGCTGCCGATGATGTAACAAAAATGAATGGGTTACCGGCTGCGAGGGATTTGGTGAAGAAAGTGACAGTACAATGGTTGGCGTCGAAATTTCATTTTGTTTATGCTTTCCTTTTTCGCACCGCCATTTTTCCCTCACGTTTTGCGCTTGTTCTCGGGTTTTTAATTCGTAATTGTCATTCCATGACGAAAATAAACGGCCAACAAACAATACAATGCGTTCAGAACGTGAAAGCACTCGGCTCAACATTCTTCGCAATCATCTGATTGAATGCTATTGACATGAAATTGAATGCGAGGAGCAAAGCCGCTTGTACTCTTAATGCAGCTTTGGCGAGGAGCGTGTGTTCTCATCGATCCTGGGTGAGTTGATTCGTTTGTTAAAATTATTCGTAATAAAGTGTCGAACTTCGATTAAACGAATTGTGTAAAACCGGCATTTCCATACCTTAAATTGAGAAAATTCTTTTATCGGGAGGGGAGGGGGGCGACATTAATGCAGCTATATGCACAGAAACTTCCTTAAATCAAGGAAATCGTGATACGACCATCATTAAAATTGCTGGGCAGGGGCGTTCTAAGAGCATCACGGGCCCCAGAGGCGTACGCAGTGCCGGGGGGGGGGGTCCCTTCCCAAACCGATCAAAAATTAGGTAAAAATGAGGGACCCCCACCTGGACAGAAATTGTTGCCCACCAATTGCCATGCTTACTAATTCAAACCGGATCTCAGTCATGCTGCTCTCGAGGCCCTCAGGCTGTGGGGGGGGGGGGGTGTCCCATGCATCAAGATGACACTGGCATCAAAGTTACAGTAGCCTATTTCCTGCCTTAATGGTATGCCTTAAAAGTTAGGAGAGAATCCAGCTTATTGAAATTTGTAGTCCAGTCCATTTCCAGCATGCGGAAAAACCAAGGTTCAATGAGGATATTGTGATACATTTAAAAAATTGATTTCAACTTATATTGAATAAATAATAATTAGAATAAAATAATGGTTTTTCCACTATAGGAAACGTTGAAGAATCGGGTAGTGATAAGAACGTGGTCGTTATAAAGTTTGTTCACTGTATTTCCATTAATTCATTTAATCTACGTAAACAAATATCTTTAGTATCTGACATATTTCTTAAATTATACGTTTGCGTGTAAAGCAAACACAAAGCTAAAACATTTTTTTTTTTTGTTCACCCCATCATGAAATCGCCAGTGGCGACAACTTTAAAATGACTGAAAATGGAAATTACGCCAGAACCTTAACCCTTTAAGCGGTTTTAAAATGTTCCTGATGTGCATCGCAATTGCCACTTATGTTTATAAAAGTGTGCTAAAAGAACCCGAGATATTTCGGGGTGACCAAAATAAAGTAGATCAAGTTTAACAAGATATCTCAAGATTGCCGCTGTAAGGGTTTACTGTGATTTTTGTGGGGCCAAGTGTGATTTTGCTGCTCCCACCACTAGAATTTGATTAATGATTTTGCAACTGTGTTTTTTCCCCATGTAAAATTAGCAGCCCTTTTGAATTTTGTTGCCCCCCCCCCCCTCTTCAGTTCTGGCCCTGAGTTGTGTTTTTGAAATACGTGATTTTCTTTTTTTGTAGATTTTGATCTTTGGAAAGGCAGTCAAAATATTTCTATCAAAAGCAGCATCAGAATGATACAAAATGAATGTGGAAGACCTTTGTCTGTCATGGGTCAGGAAATTTCGCCAGCAGATGCATTAGCCATAAAGGTTGCAAAAGTCAGGGTAGCGGAAAGATGAATGTCTAGTGTCCTGCTGAAATAATATTATTTGAAAGTTCAGGAATCAAAGTACAGCACTGGCAAAGTCACCGGCTCTTACCAAAGCAGAGAGGTAAGAAATTGTGATTCTGAAACGAGTACAGCAGATGATTTATATCAATACACATATATAAGCAGTTAAAGAAATTTTGGAGGATCAAGAATATCATCTTGGATTGAAGAATATTAAATCGAGGAATATTAAATCATTCCATAGTTTTTCGTTCAGCATTTATGCTATGCTTTATTAAAAAGTGTATTTATAAGAAAGAAAACATATATTGTCCAAAATAATTCTTTAGAGTAGAAAGTTATTTTACAATCATATTAAGTATTTATTCTTTGTATAACAGTCACTTTGAACATTACATGTAATTAACATGTGCATTTCCAATGAGAATTTTTATATTGAAAAGCAATATTTGAGGTTTTTGATGTGAATGTTTAAACTGTCAAAAACTTGCCAATCCTGGTAAAAATGCAACTCTAAAGTGGGCATAGCTTCAGTTCTAAGCGTCAAAGGCCTGGTTTGGAATCACAAAAAATGGGGCTTTCATAAAAAATGAAGAAAAAAAAACAAACCAATATTTTTTCTTCCAAAATGAGGACTCTTATAGTTTCTGATAACAATAACCAATTGATAACTATAGCCAAAAGAAGCCCAGAAGCCAAATGATGATCTTGAGTCCTACTTGGTCAAACAGGATACATGAAAACAGGGCAACTCCATTTTACATATAGCTCAGGGCTTGACAAATCTCAGTCGATGTGGTGATTATAAAGTGGGTAAATGGTCGCCTGAAATTCATGTGATTATTAAAATGGAGTCTAAGGGTGGCACAAAATTTTCTGATTTTATTGCAGTGTGCCTTTCAACATCAGGAGGAGTCATTAAGTCTCTGAAAAGTCGAAAAACATTATTTAGGACTGTTTTGAGGAAAAATCATGCTGGGTTTTTTTTCCCTTTAAGCTAAAATCTTTTTTTTTAAATTCAGTCATGTGTTTAATTTATGTACTGTATATGTTCCATAGATCCCTCGAGATAGTCTTTCAAGCAAAAACTCTATTTGGATAATTGACTGAAAATTTGAAGTTTCTTTTTTTGATCTTACCTTTAGTGTGCCTACATTGCCGGGAGCTCATTACAAAAGCAGCTTCACACGTCCATGGATTATAGCAGCTAATAATATTCAGATAGCCTATCGATGTCATGTGCAAGCAAAAATCATCATCCAGAATACAGAAATGTTTGTCAATGGGGGGGGGGGGGGTGTTACATTTTTTAATCTACAAAAGTATGGTTAAACCTCAGCTTTTAAATGCAAAAAAAATAATAACAAAAGCCATAAGTCCTGATAACTGTCAATGAATATTTGCCTATGTTACAATATTGGTCCATTCTATATTTTATATTAGTGATTGATAGCAATATCCAAATGATAGCATTATGCATGATTTCAATAAACCGTGTCTACTGTATTGTGTAAAAAGAATTTTGGCCTCCTCCGATACCCTCCATCTCCCTTGTCAGCAAAATTTTAAATATATTATAATAATGATTTCAAATATTTTCAGAAAAAAATATTACAAAAGAAAACACCTTTTACGTGCTATTGTAATCATTTTCAATTAATTTAAATCATTTTTTAAAGGTTGGTAACTTTTAAAGTTTTTCTGTAGAAAATTCCTTGTCCGTCTGTCCCTCTCAGAAGTCAATTCTGCTCAAGTGTATTGTAGCACGTTTTTTGTTCCATGCATGATGCTAAGGTGAAAATGGGGTTTCACCTGTTCTGCCATCTTTTTAAAACTATCCCATCTCTTTTGGAACACCATCTGTTTGCTCACCGTCTTTGCTTGAGTTAAAAACCTATTCCCAGCATCAGTCCTCGCTTGGGAAATTTCCCTGTTGTGGCCTTTCAGTTTGTATTTGTATTATTAATTGTTAAATGAATGTTTTTTCATCATAACTGCTTGTTTAGTATTTTACAATTGCTTTCATTCTCTTTTCAGATAAAATGAAAGCTGGGGTCTTTCTCCACAAAACACTAGATGATATCAGAGATTCATTAGTTTCAGTTCTGGAAAGGAAACATTTAATCACCAAAAAGACAGCATTCAAAAGGAGTTTGACACTTTTATGCTAAGAAAGTAGAAATGGTCGAAAGTTTAGAAAGTCCTTTGCATGTGCATAGTGGCTGCAATCATACGTATTGTAAATGAACATCAGTTGATATTTTTTCATCAATAAATACTTAAATTTCAATTTATTTTGTAATTTATTTACAAAAATGATGTGAAATTTTCATTGAACTTCTCAAGACTTGCTAGGATTTGGAGCGGAGGTGCTTTTGAACTTTTTCTAAACAAGTCTGATTCCTATCCTTTGTTACTGTATTAATTTATATTCACCAGCTTATGAATTTTTATATTCGAGAAGTGGAAAGATATTTTGAATAACATTGAATTTTGAAAATATAAAGGTATTTGGGCATTGCTTTTTTGGCAATAATGGTAGCCTATACAAAAAAAATGTTATTACCCTTTCAGACCTTGAATTCAATGATAACACACCTACAATCCTTGAAGTCAGGGCTGAACTCACTAAGTTAAAAAAAAAAAAAATCTACAGCGAGAAAAAGTTTACCACATTTGTGCTTTCTGGGATCCAAGTCAATTAGCTCGAGAAAAACGCCAGTGACACAATATTTCTTGCACTGTCTTTACTGCAGGGGGCCACTAACTTGTTTCCCATAATATTTAGTGCAAAGCAATGTAAAAACAATAGGTTGCTTGTTTTCCCATCCAAGCCATCATTCCTCTAGTGATTAAAGCACAAAACTTGGGTGAAACCTGATAACGCGAGCGCATACAAACGAACGAAATTTTGAATAGCTAAATTTATTTGTGCAGTATTTCCAATACTTCAAGTGTAAAACCAAAGCATAGAAAGACTGGCACCGAAGAATTTAATTTGATAGTTTGTTGTTCGAACAACATTTCATTTTGTGTCAACGTCTGTTTTCCAGCAAGTAAAAAAATCTGCCAAATTACTGATCTCCCTGTTGGTCTCTGCTCAGTAGCGTACGCAGGATTTTCTTGAGAGGTGCTCATTTTTTTTCACTGCAAAAAAAAAACACTGATAGCTTGGGGAGGGCATATAGGTTCCCTGAGCACCTCCTCCCCATGCGTAGGCTTCTGTTTGGGGGTTTTGAACCCCATCTTGCGTACGTCAGCGGTTCTGCGCTTTTTTTCCAGTATGTTGCACATTAGTACAGCATACTCAGTATATATATATAATGATGAAAACTAAAAATATGAACATATAATAAGTAAAAAATTATGAAAATTTAGAATTGTAAGAGATACATTATTAAAATCTAATGTGAGAGTTAATTATAACCCCATTGTTGAAAATTTAGAATGAATGAAAGAAATACGCAATTGAAAATTTATGACAAGTAATTATAAAATTGTATTTTTGAAAAAAATTTTGAGAATCGGTAAAAGCCTTCGATTGTCCATCAGTGCCGGGAGGGGGGGTCCATCCCCTCAAAACCTAAGAAAATGACAGAGATATATGTTATAACATGGTACATTCGTTTGCTCTCTATTACTCTGTCCCCTCCCCTCAAAAATAAATTTCTGGACAGGGCCGCAACTATAGATGCTTAGTTAGCCGATGCAAGCACGCATTTTGGTGCCTCGTCCTTCTAATATTGAAGGTGATATTAATAGATTATATTTGCGCCCCCTCTGGTCCGGGGCACCAAATCTGTTTGCTGCCCTGGTCCTGGGGTCCATTTGATCTAGTGGCTCTCTTATTGTTAAAACACTATACTGATAAGAATCATGACGAAACTTTTTTCGCTTATAAGCTTGGAAGTGAAAAAAATTTAGTCCGTGTGATTACGTACGGACCAACTGGAATCTTGCCATTGACCCTTCGCTTCAACATTACTGTAATGCAAGGATACTCAATCTTTAGGAGAGCGCAGGCCACTTCCTCGTTGATTTGAAAATGTGTCACGGTCCACTTAGTTCATGTGGAGATATACCGTGGGCCACTTGCGTGATCTGGAGCTGAGCCACGGGTAACAAGTAATATGTGGAACTGCACCGCAGGTCGCTTACGTGCTCTGGAACTGTGCCGCACATCACTTAAGTGATCTGTAAATATGTCGTGGGTCACTTGACTGATTTGTAAATGTGTCGCGGGCCACTTGAGCGATGTGAACTGTTCCAAAGGCCCCTTAAGTGATCTAAAATGTGCCGCGGATCACTAAAATGATCTGGAAATGTGTCGGGTTCGCTCAAGTGTTCTAGACCATGCCGCAGGTAAGTGATCTGTGTATATGTCGCGGGTCACTTGAGTGATTGATGTTAAACTGTAACAAGAGCCATTCAAGTTCTCTGTAAATGTGCCACGGACCGTTTAAGTGTGCTCTGGAACTGTGCGGCGGTCACTCAAGTGATCTGAAAATTTTTACAAAATTAAGTTTGAGGTCGCAGGCCACATCAGATAAGTCCGAGGACCACAGTTGGCCATGGTTCGAGCATTTATGAAACAACAGCACAGTAGTATTGAATGCAACCAATATCTCAAAACGAGAAATTTCATGGATGGGAAATTTTCATTAGAATTAAAAATTCACGGTTTGAAAAAAAAAAAATTTTCTCTCGAAGACGTAAATCCACGAAATGCGTATTTTTACTAGAAATGACGTGATAACGGGGGAAATTTTGCAATTTTCTGAGTTCTACGTAATTTTGTCCCGTAAAATACAGATTACATGGTCATACGATTTCCAGATACAGTTCTGTTTTGAAAGATAGCAACATATAAGGTCATCTTGGCGACTTGTTTCGAAGATGGAAAAGTATAATTTCTTGCTAAATATGATAAACTAAGTTCTATGAAAAACTAATGAAACCACATTAGTACGTTTATACTGACGTTACTCCCTCATCAGCCAATCATATCACTGAGCCGTTTTGGGTTTTAACGGCTCGTACCGTGAATTCGAACATCCAGTTCAGTTCTTCAGCTTCACTCAGAAAGAACTACATTGAATCCCTCATCAGGCTTTCCATCGCGAAACCCCGATAATAGGGGTTAGTTTAACTTTAAGGGGTGTCACGACCCCTTGACGCAAATTGAGTCAGTTTCCGTTTTCAAAAAAAATGGAAAAGTCGGCACTGGAAGCCACGGAGGAAAAAAATATCAGGAGGTGACACGACCAGCGCGTCCGTTGAGAAAGCATGGGGAATCTGGGTTGCCAGATGAAGCCAGTGATTGCTCTATTAAAGGGACCAAGTAAGCCCAAACAAACCGTGGCTTCCCATGCTTTCCTATGAGAAACATCCCCGTTTTTAAAAAAGCATTTAAAATTTTTCTTTTCACTTCAGGAACTCAATTTTTTTTTCTCAAATTCTGTGGATATATTTATACAATTGAACGAGAGCTTTTACAATTTTAGTAGTTATTTGTTTTCGAATATTAATTTCAACAACATGGAACCTTTTGCAAAAATAACCAAAAAATTTGCCCATATCTTGTGCTCCAAAATTCCTTCTCGGCATTTTAATTTTAACAAAATTCTGCCAAAGCATGTAATACCTCAGTGCTGAGAGAGACACAATGTTTAAATACACTTGAACAAGCGGTGTTTGAAAAAATCTCTTTTTTTTTTTTTTGCGAAAAACATTATATATGCAAAACATTAGCATATATAATGCCTTTCAGCTGTTCATATTAAAATATTGTAGAAATACTTCCAGTCCAGGTAGAACAACACAGACAATTTTAGATTTCAAATTCAATTCGAAACTGTTTTTTGTCAAATTTTCGTTCACATGCCACTTTAAAAGCGAAGTAATGGGTACAAAATGAAGAGAGGGAAAAAAAACAACCCAAGTGATTATTTTCATAAATACTATAGACCAGAGAGATGACTTATCGCGGCTCGTAAAAGAAGTTTTTATTTTTAATATTTTTTTCTCAGTATTAACATCTACATAGCGGAAGGTTGACATATATTTCAATCATACGTATTCAAGAATATGAGAGTGGAACGGAAGAAGGGTGGTGAAATTTGTACAGTCTACAGGCAGCAAAATCATAAATACAGTGGTTGAGGACGCTCGAGCACTTCCAGTACTTTGAGGCACGGGGGCGGCAAAAAGCTGTTTGCCCCGGGTGGCAAAAATCCTAGCTACGGCCCTGTCAGAAGGTGCTCGAGCACCTCAGGATTGATTCAGAAATCAAAATTCCTCACGTAAAGCTTACGACGAGCGCCCACGGGCCTCAAACACTTTCGAAATGTCCCGGATCTATGATAATGATGAACGAAACAAAAAGGCAAAATAAACAGTTAAAAGAAAAAATTATGAAAATTACATTTTATTGGAGCTTCATATTATTTTAATTAATCATATTCCCATAGACATTAATGTGATACATCGAATTTTTAAAATAAATTGAAGGCACTGAACTAAAAACGTATGACGAGTTGAGAGTGAAAAATGATCTTCCCCTTTCAAAAATAAATTAAAAATATAAAAACCCCTTATACAAGGATAAAGTTTTATCTTCCCCCTTTATTGGATCATGTAGATTACCTGAAGATGCATTAAACAGTCATGGTGCTTAAATTTATTTAGTTATTAATATTTTAAGAGAATTCGATCCGGCAAAACACATGTTAAGTATAGGGAAAAGAGCGGTTTGTTTGGGCTTACTTGTCAGCCCATAGGGTTTCCACAACGGCTTCAATTTTCGTGCCTGATGTCACCTTCTTGTATTCTTTCCTCCATGTTTAGTTCGGAAGAATATATTTTTTGGGAACCCTCTTTCCTTCACCCTGGACACTTATTTATACATTAAATATCTTTTACACAAATATTTTGTGTCTATGATAATTTGATTGAGGCACTGCTCATCCAGTCCCGGCGCGTATCAATTAAGACACCACTGGCAGAGCTTGACTTTGATCCGGTGGGGTGGGGACCATGAGCAAAGAAGAAATTGGGGACCCTGCGAATGATGTCATGGAGCTAACGAGAAAGAGAGCCCCGTGATATCAGAAGTGACATCATTCGCAGTGACAAAATTCGTTCTGTTCGTTTTAGCCAGTAAAAATATGTTAAATAAACCAATGTTTTTGCATTGTGTTAGGGCTTCGTTTCCCAGTGTTATTCCTGAAGCATTTGTAACTGGTCTGCTGGTGAGAAACAAGTACAATATATGATTTCGTTCTTTCATTTCTAGTAGAATTTCCTTTGGTTGTGGTATCTTGCTTGCTAGCTAGCTGGCTGGCAGTGTGGAATTAGCTTTTCTTATATAATTTCTGAAAAAAAAGAATAGCCCCTTCCCCTATCTCTCTTGAACGTAAAATGAAAATTTCAAGAAAAAAAAACTGGATCTACGAAAGAGTGAAACTTGTGAAGAAATTAAATATGCCGAGTTACTTTTGCGGACGGTTGCAAAAAATAATAATAATAAAAATAAATCTGTAAATATAAACAGAATTGTTCGCAGAAAATCTTACAAATTTGTTTTTAATTTTCTTCTTTTTTTGTCATTTATAAAATAATCCTAAGAATCCTGAAGAGAGAGAAATTAAAGTGAAGGGGACACTTAATCCACACATTGGATTAAATTTATCAAAAATATATAATCTCATTGACCTTTTCTTTGCTTTCTTCATATTCAGATAACTTTTAAGAATAATGCGAAAGTTAAATAAAAATTACGGGAGAATCACGGGGCTAAATAAAATCTATGCTGTGATTCCGTCTCTCGAAAGTCGTATAAACAGGGTTTATACAGGGCCGTCATTTCAACTTTTGCCGGGGGGGGGGGGCGGCAAAGCACATGTACTCAATCTATGTATATATTTGTATATATATGTACCATTTTTAGTGTATTATTTTCAAAAGCCGCCCCTCCCCTAAATGACGGGCCTGGGTTTATACGACTCTCTCTCTCCACTGCATTTCTTTGTTTCTTCGATCCCCTCTGTTCGGATCTGGAGACCACCCAATGTCCAAATTTGAAGGGTCTTGTGCTACTACACTGATGTTTATCTATCTATACTACTACTTTCTACTCCCAGGCAGGGCCGTCTTAAGAGAGTATCATGGGCTCCCAGGCCAAGTGGTTTTTTGGAGGCCCTACCTGGTGAATCATAGAAAATTTCAATCTGATCTCATTTTTGTGAGGTGCCCGGGTGGGCCCATGCGTTAAGATGGCATTGCTCCCAGGGTTATATAACTAAATCATTTTCACATTAATGAGCATCAAAGAAAAAAAAATCAACCAATGGTCATATCCCTCCCCCGGCCATCCTCCATCTGTAATGGAGGATGGCCGAGGTTCTTCCTCGGACTTTTTATGAGAGCAAAAGACCTATTCCAGAGAAGTCAGTCCCTGGAAAACTTAATCTTTTCAGTTGAACTTTCCTTTTCCTTCTTGAAAAAAAAAAGACCAGTCATAAAAAATCGGTCTCGCAAATGGCGAAATCTTTTGTGTGAGTTATTTTTCTTTGACGCCCTTCATATTGGTAGGGTTTAAAGTTGAAGTTGCCTCAGGAAAACAAGAAAAGGGCTTTGCTCCACCAGTGGTCATTTTTTATCTTCACTGGTGGGGCAAATAGAAAGGCTAGTGGGGCAAAATCCTCACCGGTTAACATGTAAAATAAAGGCTTGACAGTTTGCATTACAAAGTAGTTGGATACATAGGCCTATTATAGGTTTGGTGATTCTCTGATGCTACCTAATAACATTTCATTGTCTTCTGTATTTTTAGGGGTATGCAGAGAGGCATCAACAATGTATACAATACTCAGCAAAGAGCTAGAAATGAAAGTGCTTCATTTTTCAAAAACAATTACAGTGGTATTGAACAGTGAAATGTTAACAAATCCATTTGTAAAAGGGATGGCAATGCAGTAAAACCATCTGGTTCACCTTGACTTATTTACATCGGAGCTTATGATTTACATATTTTGCATTGTGCTTTTGAAAGTTGTTTCCAAGGAGCCGTCATTCTTAAAAATCATACATGCCTTCATAATTTGCTGTGCATTGTAGAAGAGAGTTGACAGATTGGACTGTGGAAGACTCCAAAATTTTTTTTAATTTATATTGTGAGGAAAACAGAAAAGAATTATCTATGATTTCTAGTGCACTGTTTTGGCAAAAAATTGTTTTTGTAACTAAGTCATTTCTGTCATTTTGTTTTGACTTGAGTCAATCTTATAGGATACTGAAATAGTGCTATGAAAACACAAAAATTCTAGAATTTTTTTTTATTGTACTATGATTATGTTGTCTGGGTGGGTACCCTCTCCCATCCTACTTTTCCTATTTTTTGAGTGGAAGCCCTGCAATCAGAAAAATACCTCCTTTATCTCTAAAAACATAAATTGTATTCCAGAAGTGAATTTTTTTTAAAACTAAAATTGAGGTTTCATTTTCTGGAGGCTTGAATTTGAGACTTTTGATGAATGCATATGGTGCTATTGCTGATGATTGTTGCTTGGATTAACGGACATCAGTCCTATCTCTAGAGAATCCACAGCATCACAAAATCGGCACATTTTTTCAATTGGGCTCCCCTAAACAAAGACAATTTTTTTGAGTATCTGCTGGTGCTCACATTTGAGGAAACATATGACAGCGCATTTCACAATTGGCATGATTCAGAACCGCCATGAATATTGCAAATTCTTCCTAATCAAGCCAAACTTGGGATAAGAATGACAGAAGACCAAGAGGAAAAAGTTAAAGGATCGTGGTCAAAGCCAGCTCCTTGCTAACGTATGCGATAAATATCATTTTTCTGCTTATATTATTTTTCTGCATTATGTATCGTTAATTTCGGACAACCTCTATACTTCAAAAATTGAATGTAGCTGTAGTAACTGTCCACAATATTATTTGATTGTATTTCATGTTAAGAAGTAAAACATGCTTCAATTTCCTGTAATAGAGTTGTACCTTCATATGAGCCAGTTTTTCCTAAAGGGGACAATATTGTCCCTTGATTGGGAGGTTAATATAAGCTGCACTTAGAGCATTGGAGTTTCTGGGATGACTTAAGGTCTGTTTACACCTATCAAGGCCAAGTAATTTAATAGTTAACTCAATATATATATTTATTTATTTTAAATGTCAAAAATACTTCAAAATGTATGCAGACCTTAAGGGCTGTTTGTGTGGGTTCAGTTGTCAAGATTAATAAGGAGTTACTTAAGCGAAAAAATGAACTGGATTCTGTGTTCATGCTATGATGTTATCTGATGAGCATTCTTGCTACTTGATGATTACTTATACAAGACAGAAGACCACAACAGATTTTAGCACTCCACGACTAAATCACTAGATGTTTGTAAACAGGCCTTCATTCAGAAAGGAGAAGATGGTATTATCACCATAGAAAAAATTTACTGTGCGTTATGCTGTAAGTGTCACAGAGGACGGCGTTTCCTTCACTGAAAAATATATACAGTAGATCCTGCTTATAACATTTTTCAAAAAGTCGTCATGAAAAAAAACGTAAGCGGGAAAACAGATTAAATAGGGAGAATCTTAATAAGAATTACTTAGAGTTGAGACCACAAAAAGAAGTCTTACAAAGCGAGAAAATGTTATAAGCAGGATCGACTATGACATTGGAAAGGACTGTACAGCAGACAGCCTCCCCCAGCTCAGTTGATATCTCATAAGGACAATAGTCCCCGAGAGAGAATAGATATTGATCTATTATTCATACAAATGACTGGATACCAAGGGGAGTATGACATCATTCTATATTTCTACCAAAACAGTGAATCCCAACATCAGGAAAACTAGTCCTCTTGGGAAATTTTCCAAAGAAATTTCTTTTTTTATTTATCACATGGACGGCTCGTTTTGAAAAAGCAACTCAAAATTCTATATTTTGAGATACATATCTGCATTTTAAAAGATTTGCTTTGTATGGAACCGAATGGGAGTATGATCAGATTTAACTGCAGTATGGAGTTTTTGCTGTTTTGCAATATGTAGAGGTATTTTCCACCATTCTTATAGTATGCATAACTAAAAAATTTAATTTTCCAAGTTTCTTTTTTTCCAAACTGTGCCATCTAAATGCTTTAATTCTTAGACCTTGGCAACAAAACTTCTATTAAAGTGAAAAAAATACAATTTATTTAAAGTTTATTTTAGACAAACTTTAAAACCTCACGATTTGTACAAGAATCAAAATATCTCAAATGTTGCTCCTTGAAGCACAATAATAAACAATATAGGGTCAAAAATTCTGTTCCTAAATTCATTTGAAGTCAAATATATAAGGGTGGATCAAATGAAAACAGTAGTTATAATTTTGTTATTTTTGTATGAGTGTAGTTAAGGAAGGCAACCCTTACTGAAGAACAGACTTTCCCCACGTAGCTGCTCGGGAGCATGTGATAGGTGCTGCCACAAGGGACAGAAATCTGTGACTGATACGCGACCTAGTCGAGGTCGCGAGGTTCACATACTCTTTGGTGGAAGAAGCCGATCAGATAATCAGGTCAAACAGATGTGACCCCATAAGGGACATCAGCAAGAAGATGGGAGTGAGTTTTGGTTGTTTGTGCCATCATTATAAATTCCACTACAGGAAAGGGAGTGCACAAAAAAAATGCTTGTGTGCCAATCCTCTAATGACAATGCATGTTGTCTACACACCGCCTTTGTTCACAGATGCGATTTGCAAACTTGGAACTCCTGATGCCAATAAAAAATGATATAACAGCATGTTGCTCTTTACTCGCAGATGTTCCCCAATAGGGGATGCCTTCACTCTACACAAAATATATTGCCACTCTCATATAAAAAATAAAATTATAACCACATTTTCATTTGATCCACTCTTATATAATTTTTATGGTTGATGACAACACTTGAATATGAGTGTCGTGCAGTTTCTTTGAAAAGCTTTTCCACATGTATTATTACTGAATGTCATAAATTTCCACATTAATTCAACGGCAACGATAACAATTTTTTCAAACTCATTATATGGATATACATTTTTGCAGCAAGTACCAAAATGTTTTGTTACATTTAAGTCTCACTAGCTCAAAAGATAAGAAATGCCTCAAACATAGTTTTCAAATGCAGGAGTTCATAGAAAACAAACTGTACATAATCGATGCTCTATACAAATTTTAACATCACAGCACCTAGAAATCGCAATTCCTCCTTGCATCTTTCAATTGTGGCGGGCGAGCTACTTTACTTTGTGAAGATATAACATAGACTTCGTCTGTAATGTTGAGAGTATTATTGTTACCATGACTCGTCCAAAGGCCATCATTTCCAAACAAAAAAATTATAGCTCCTAAAAGGAAAAACAAATCAAAGTTAGAGATCTGAATGAATGCCGGAACTACCGAAATCTACACAGTTATTGCCACTAATATATATAGACTAGCAATACCTGGAACAGCCCCCGGGTTCTCTTCAAATTACTGGGAGGATTGAAAAAGTACTAAACCATTATAAAGGAATGAATATATTATACATGATACTGGCAGCGTTAAAGAAGTGGCAAACCATTTTAAAGGCATATGCACGTCTGAAACAAACACATTGCTAGGAAACCACGTTAATTAAAGTAAACATTCCAAAAGGGATTGTTGAGACCCAGGAACCATTGTTGTCCGATGCTATTGACAGACCGAAAATGAATTTATGTATATATAGAAAGCCTTTGTCAGTTTTGCATGCCATTGAACAACAGCTTCCAATACATGGCACCTTAAGAGAGAGGAGACATAATATCTGTATTAATTTTCAAGATTAAGTACATAAATTGAAAACATAGGCCTATTTCCAGTCAGGTAGGGGCTTCACAAAATCGCTTGGGCCACGGGTAGGGTTACCAGACATCCTCTTTTTTGATGCAATTTCAAGCATCCTCCTTACGTTTTAGAAAATTCACCCTTTTCCAAAATTATTTTCTTTTTTTCTGAGGGATTTTTTTTACCACTGTGAAACATATGTTGTTTCATTATTAAGAGTGTGTGTGCTTTGACCAATCACCGTCAAAATTTTCAGAACCCACGGTGCCTCTAAGCAGGACAGATGCTATTCTAACCAGGCCCAGCATGCTCCTGGATAATTTAAAAACACAATTCAAGAAACAGCTCTCGAAAACCACAACACCCATTTTAAGAATACTATTGTTTGCTCACCAACAGCTAGTGCCCCATACTGAAGTGGAGAGGAGTTCAGGATAAAGCTTAACAAAGGCTATGCAAGCTTTCTGAAATGGCAAAGTAACAAAAGGTTCTTCGCCAAAGAAAACCTCTTGCTTTGCCCAGAGAAAAGTAATAAAATTGACGGGAACAATTCATTTTAAGTGAAGGGAGGTGGATTGTTTTTTTTGTACCAGTTTTATTTTAGTCAGAGAAAACGGTATTGCAACGGTTTTTTGGTACAGTGGCACCATCTGTTGTGACAGTGACATTGACAAAAGTATGTGAACAAGCATCCTTTCTCAGATTACGGATACGGTAACCCTACCCAAGGGCGTATGATGTGCTAAAGGTGACCCCAACTGCATATGCTTGTAAAACACAGGGTGACGAAGTGCTCATATGACAGAGTATTTAATGGAAATATGTATCAACTGTTCACATACAAAGCTAAACATTTCCCTAGAAATATGAAAATTATATCACTTCATATATTAAAGCATATAGGTTCTCAACCTTTTTTTGACTAGCAGAGCCCTTTTGAGTCTATAATGCTCCGGGATTACACTATAAAAGTTTGATAAAAGTTTTCCAAAACTTGAAAAACAACCAATAAACCTATACCTGCACTTATTGATTGTATTTTTCAAGTTTTATAAGTGAACTTTTGTAAAACTTAATAGTGTAATTCCAGCCTATAACAGGGGTTCTCATACAATGCGCTGTTAATCTTTGCAGGGGATGCTGCTGCCAAAAGTTTTTCAAAGAGATTCTTTGTTAAACTGCTGTGGGGAGCTATGAATGGGCGTTGATTATGGAAAGCGGTGCTGAGAGTGGAAAAAGTTTGGGGAGCCCCTGGTCTATAATTTCAATGGCGAAGTCATAAATTATAGACAAATTGACTTTATTAATAGAAGGGTATAAATACGACACAATGCCTGTAGGCCTCTTATTTATTTACTCATCAAATTTAGCGATTCATGTTATTATCCTGGAGTGGCCATGAAGCCCTTAAGGCTCTGTAGAGAACAGGTCAAGAACCTCTGTATTAAAGTATGTACATTCCCAATACTTGAAAAACACACAAATATACTTACTCCTGCTGATTGCTGGACAGTAACAAGATCTGTTATACCACATTTTAGCAAACTTATTGATAGTCTTTGGTCGAGCATTGTCAACACTGACATCCTGCAATATCTTGACTAAACCATCTTCAACATTTCTCACAGATACACGAAGAGCTTCAGAAATGGGAAAAATAAAATGTTTTAATAGAAAGTATTTTACATGCGAAGACATTTAATGGTGGGCACATATGTCCTGGACTCCTCCCCCCCCCCAGGGCACTTTTTAACTTTTTCCAGGGGGGGGGGGGCAAACAACATGTACTCGATGTACGCATATATTTGTGTGTGTGTATATATATATATACCATTTTCAGTGTATTTTCAAAAGCCAGGGAGGCAACGACTCTCCTGACCCTGTTCCCCCCCCCCCAAATGACAGGCCTGGATCCCCCGACTTCTGAAAAGGCTCCCACAGAAACCCAACTTCACACCTACTTTTTTCTCATTTATAAGAGGCCGAATATTTTCTTGTGCATCCAGTTGGTCTCAACCAACCTTAATCCACCTCTGTTTACAGGGCACATATAGTCACACCCCCACTGTAAGAAACAATATATTCACAATATCCGAGGATGATGTCACTCTCCGCTATCCATATAAAGGTTTTTTAACAGCTAGCTGATGCGACGATATATTTTGGAAAGAGAAAATTCAACTGCTCCTGCAGAGAATCGAAACCACGTCCTTTCACTTTCTGGGTGAACGCCCTAGACCAGCATGTACGGTCCTGTTCAGTGCACACGAGCTCCAAGAAAAGATTGATATATTCATTGCCTCTGTAGTCTAGTGGTCTACGGCATTCCCCCAAAAAGTGAAAGGACGTGCGTTCGATTGCCAGCAGGGGTAGTTGAATTTTCTCTTTTTCCAAAATATATCTTCACATCAGCTAGCTTTTAAAAAACTTTGGAGGGATAGCGGAGGGTGACATCATCCTGGTGGCATTGTCAGCAATTGTGAACTTTGGCCTGAGTTAGGTTCGATCATCCATGTACGGTCCCATTCAGTGCACACGAGCTCCAAGGGAAGATTGAGATACTCTCTGTTTCTGTAGTTTAGTGGTCTTGGCCGTTCACCCGGAAAGTAAAAGGACGTGGGTTTGATTTCCCGCAGGGGCAGTTGAATTTTCCCTCTTTCTAAAATATATCTTTGTATCAGCCAGCTGTTGAAAACCTTTGAAAATTTACAATATTCAGTCTAATAAAATGTGTATAATAATATATTAGCCAACTAAGGCTTGGCAAATCAAGAGCGAAAATTGAGGCACCGACCAAATATTTTAGGAGCCAAGCATATTTCTTTTGCCTGAGGTAATAATCCCGTACACAGAAAAATTTGCAAATTGCCTTGCAACCTGGGATTTCCCAAGCTTTGGTATGGAGCAGCAGTTCCCAATCGGGGGGTGACTGGACCCTCCCAGGGATCCATGCCTCAATTGCAGAATTATGATTAAAAATAAACAAATACCATAAATTACTTAAGAAGAGAAGTTTTAATTAAATTAATGCACAAAAGCGCCACTTCAACGTTGGCAGACTGCAGTAGTGATATCGTTCGTGATTTGGCAAGAACTGTACTTATGGTGCAAATTTCAATAAGAGTATGAAACGTTGTCTTAGTTCTTTTGCAGTCCAAGTAGGAGGACTAACATAGCATAACAAGCATTACCCAGAAACGTGTGCGCGCGCACGCACACACACACACACACACTAAGTTCACAACACTGACACATTCCAACATGCAACAATTTGTTAGAAATTCTGCAGAAAAAGGTGAATGAGGTGTATGTATGGTTTAGTAGAAGTCCAAGTCAGGGCTGCAACTAGGGGGGAAGCAGGCGGGTCTCATGCAAAGGGCGCTGGACCCGAGGGGGCGCAAATTTCATTCTGAAACCTCTCTTTCAACATTACAAGGGGGTGGCAAAATGTGCGGAGAATATTCTCAGAGAACAAGAATATTCTGAGAATATTCTCGTGGATGTAAAAATTAGAGAATAATTGAGAATATTCATTTTTATTTTAAATAATTTAAATTGTTTTACTACTTTTGTATATATTGTGAAATATAAATCCCTTTTCATTGCCTGAAACATTTACAAAACAATTTTTGGCATAATCACCTAATAATGACAACTTTTAGTTCGAGAATATGACCTGGAGAATATTCTGAGAATATTCTCCAGGTCATGATGAGAGGTTTTAAAAGTTTGGTTATAAAGATTTTAGAAACCTTTAGATTAAAACCAAATTAAATTTTCAGAAATAAGTTCACAACAAAAGAAATTAAACCAAAGTTGATTGATAAAAGAAGCTATTCTTATACAATCACGTTCATTCTAAGAAGATACAGAACTGTTGTTTTATTCAATGTACATACACTTAAATATTCTGTATCACTCATATTTCTTTAAAAGTCATGCAATTCAGCCCTGTTGGTTTAATTTTCTTGCTTTGAAACTTTAATATTGTGGTCTACAAACTTCAATATTCTTATCTTCTTGATGGGAAGAGAGACGGGGACAGAGAATATTCTCTCAAAGGACTACTATTATAAATTACTAGAGAATATATTCTTACAGAAAATAATAATTATTCTCAAGTTATTTATCAAGATTATTTATTATAATAAATGTTATTACATATATTCTTGATAATACTCTCTGGAAAGATTTCGGTAACTAAAGAATATTCTCATTCTGGAAGGACTATTATTAATAACTTCAGAATAATCTTTATTATTTTCTATAAGAATATTCCCCAGTAATTTATGAAAGTAGTCCTTCTAGAGAATATTCTCAAGGATATTATACGTAACTATATTATAAATAACAGGAGAATGTTCTTATCAAGAACTTATAAGAATATTCTCTGAAAGATTATTCTCGAGAATTTTACATCTCTAGTACAAAAACATTCTTGTTGATGGATAGCTGTAGTTTAGGCTGCTATAGATGGGGTCTATGGCAGACACCAAGATTTCCAGAGTGGACCATGACTAAAAGTGTCTGAAAACTCCTGATCTAGACCAAGGCTTGACAAATCCCAGGTCACCATGGCGCCAGAGTTGTGTGTTGGTAAGATGCTCGTCTACCACCATGCAGGTTGCTGTTAAGGTCTCAGGTTTAAACCTGGGGGTGGGGGGTGGGGGAGAGAATATAGATAACATACTTTCCCTAACGAGCATGAGGCAACCACAGATAGATATCGCCTATGTTTCCAACCCAGCTCATTCATGGTAGCAAATTGCAATATAGCGATATGCAGGCCCATCATTGGGGGGGGGGGGGGGTGTCAGGGGAAGCAATGTCCCCCCTCCTGGTTTTAAAAAGTAGAATAAAAATGGGCAAACAAGATGAAATATATATATATACATATATTATTGAGTATATGTTCTTTGCCCTCCCCACCAGAAAAATGAAATGACGGGCCCGGCGATACAGCCAGAGTTGGTGTTTGATGAAGTAAGGTCACCATGGTGACTAAAAAATAATAGTATTGCCTAAAATTTTCTATTCTGCAAGCTCATTCCATGTTGGCCGACAGGTTTCACAGAAAAGTCAGAAAAAATGAAGCAATCTTCTCTTGATAGGCAGAGCTGAGCAAATCCTAGGTCGCCATGGTGACTAAAAAGTTAGTATTGGCGTGTAGTCAGTGGCGTCGGAGCCGGGGATGCTCAAACACCCATAGTAATTTGTTGCATGGATTGCAGCACCCCTAGAATTGATTCAGAAATTAAAATTTCCGATATAAAACTAAAGACGAGCACCCACAGTTTAGAAACACTTCCGACGCCCCTGCGTGTAGTTACTAAAGTGCAGGCTGAGAGCAGCACAAAATGACTGGAATGTATAGCAACATATCTGCCAACATGAAACAGGGTCACTGTGCCCTGGAAAAAGTCAAAAGCATTATTTTGGACCTTTGTCTCGGTAAAAATTTCTTTTGGCACCTAAAAAATAGTTCTGGTGCCTAGATTTTCTTGTGATTTGTCCAGCCCACCTGATAGACATTTCATTCTACAATCAAAACTGGGGAGAATTTTATAACACTATAGAGACCTACACCAGGTGGCCATGGCAGAGTGATTGAGCATGTGCTTGATCTAGCGGTTAGAGAAAGTACTAGATCTCAGTGTATGACAGAACAAATGTGTGAACTAGAAATGTAAATGAGCATCCTAGAGATAAAGTGAGTGGCCTACCTACTGAGAGAGTGCTTGAGTGACATAATGAGCAACACTGTAAGTGAGCGCACAAGGGGTGGGAAGTGACAAAGTCCATTTCGGAGCAGCAAAATTCAGGACCCGGAGCAGTTTTGGAGCAGCAAATTGGGGATTCTGAGCAGATATTTATAAATTGGAGCAGCGAAATTAACAACAATATTTTCGTTAACCCTCACCCCTTTTCAAAATAAAACAACTGCACTGTCTTTTGTTATCAAACATCTTTTCATCAGCTTGTTTTTTGTTTTTGGTGTTTTAGGCTTTTGACACCTTGTTTGAAAGAGCGGCTGTGATAAAATTTTTCGCACTAGTCTATTCAAGATGATTTTTTCTTACTGAGGGCACTATTTGCTGTCTGGAACAGCAGCACTTCAAATGAACTAAACATTTTCTAGTCTTTATAGATATAAATTTTCTATATTAAGTTTTCAATTTATTTATACTCAGAAAGAAATTGTTGCAAAATGGGAGAGAATTTCGGAAGAATCAACACGATGGTTGGCGATTCAGCACTCAATATTTGGCGAGATTGGCAACCTTACTCGTTATTTGTCAATTTAACACTCATTATTCTGCAACATTGGTGATTTAACGCTCGTGATTCAGCAAAGTTTCTAAATTAGCAATTGTAATTCGGCAGACATGCTCTTTTCACTCCCGGAATATTTTTGTCACAAAACATCGGGATTTGACACAATGAGGATTGACTACAGTAATTTCTGCTGCTTCCAGTAGCGATTTTTTTTTAAAACGGAAACTGACTAGCATTTGCGCTTTAAAGCAGAAAGACCATTGCAAACCATCCACAGTTGCATGATCACAGATATTATTGTGGTTTTGCGATGGAAAGCCTGATGATGGGCCGATAGTTTAAATACGGAGATAGTTGAAGTACAGTGGAATAAAACAATCTCTTTTCGTAAAGAATCATTTCGCGGCAAACAGGAACAACAATTTTTTGACGTCCTTTCCGAATTCCGGGCATACTGAAGCAAAATTCGCTATTTGGCACAGAAAAATACAAAAATACCTTATTGGAGCAGGATGGCGCAAGATGTTAATTTTGGCGCAGTGCGGTGCAGAGTTCCCACCCCTGTATAATGAGCAACTCACTAACTGATTTGCTCACTCACTGGCTCATTAGCACACTTAGTCGTCCTCTTGCTCACTCACTCGTTCACTTGATCATTCACTCACTCGTTCATCTATTCACTTATGTGAAACCATTGTCAGTGAACTTTCCCAGAGTTGAATTGCATCACAGTGAATTGTTGTTGGTGAATTTTACGGACACTCATTCTAATATGTGCTCATTCGTTAGAAATTACATAGAGGAATACAGACAAGGTGCATGCGTGGTTTAGTAGTAGTCTTGACAAACATTATCTATAACCGTTTTTTTATTGAGAAAAAACAAAGAAACATGCTTGGCTCCTGAGAAATTTGGATGCCACTAAAATTTTTTTTCCACCGATTTTTTAAGGGCTATCTAAATAATAAAACCAGTCAGGATTAGAATGAAGCAGGAATTTTATTTTTTGAAGGATGGATAAGAAAGATTCTATGATAATTCTTCAACACCCCTCTCCCCTTTTCATGAACTATTCCATTTTCAAAATAAGAAGAAGAGAACTGTACTTACCGAGAGCATTGCAGTAAATATCTATCATGTTCTGAGGAAAATCCGAAAGGCAAACTGGGCAAGTCATGGTATCAGCTCCTAATGACAATAAACAAAAGCATCGTTTTGTTATTTACGTATCCCATAAAAATAGAAGTGAAAATGTGTAAAACAAGAGACATGTAGATTAAAGATATAAAGTGTAACAGCGATATACTGCCCTTGATCAGAGGTGTTGCAGGTCACTAAAGTGATTTGTAAATGGGCAGCGGACAATTTAAGTGACCTAGAAATATGCTGGTCACTCAGATCTGGAAATTTGCTACTCATAGCTTAAGCAATATATAACCGTGTTGTCGCTCTCTTAAGTGATGAGTAAAGGAGCTGTGGTGGGGTCATTTAAGTGATTTGGAAATGTGTCGCTTAGTTCATTTTTACGAAATTTGGTTTGAGGTCACGGGTCACATCTGATGACACAGAGGGGTGCCATTTGACCCCACAGGTTTGTCATGAGACAGTCGTAGCGGTTAAGCATGTATAACCTATGACAACGATGGGCAAACAGAAATTTGTATGTATGGTGTGACCATATGACCTGCATTTTACAGGGCATTTTCTTAATTTTAAACATCGCAATATATCAAGGAAACAGTTATTTTCCGGATGGGTGGGGGGGGGGGGGGGTATTTTCTGGGGTCGAGTCCCGGCGGAGACGTGATGACTTTTCTTTCCGATCTCACCTCAGCATAATATCCGGAAAATAACTGTTTCCTTGATATCTCTGGCTGAGAAAAAAGCCATCTATATCGCAATATATTTTTTATAAAATTCCCAGTTTTTCCTCTCCTATATTCAATAAGGATTACTTGAACTTTCAAAATCAATAATCAAGATTTTTTTCACGACCTGGTCATAATTATCACTGGAGCCCAGAAGTTTAGGCAAAATGCCATAAATATCTCTTTTTTTTTTGCCAATTTTCAAACTTTTTTTGGTAAAAATGTCTTTTCTGAAAATTTTCCTGCCATAAATCTTATTTTAACTTAATTTTAAGTTTATTAATGAATTTCAGGAGCCATAATCAGTAAAACTTTGATATTTTGAATATTGAAAACAAAATAATTGGTTTTTAAAAATTTCCAACTCTATACTAATTACAGGGTTTATGTTATGGTCGCATTTTTCGCAAAATGCAAAAGAAAGTGTTAGAATACAAAAGAAGTAGTAGCCACTTCACAAAAATGCGTACAGGAGGTACGAAACAAGACAACATCCAACCTTAAATCATTAGCATTGTAGTATTTTGCTAAAGCTTTTCCCCCATTTTCGCTTTTTTGCTAAAGGAATTTTTTTATCTAGCTTATACCCTGACAAATTACATCAGAAATTCCCCCCCCCCCCCTGCACCTTTCAGTTCCATTTAAATATGAATAAGTGATCTGAGAGATCGGTGTTGACATGCATTAACTTTGCTTTGACCGGATGGTGTTACATGTGAATGATTTTGTTTCAGGTGAACGAGGCCCGCGTTATAAAAGCAGAGGGAAATTTTTACTAATCCACATGCTTTATGTCTCGATCAGGCATTGGATTGCATTGTATATGTATAGCTGACCAATGACTATCCCAAGAGGTCATCAATTGAAGTCATGGCTCACACAAGCGGGGTAGAAGCAGACAGGGCTATGGGGTCCATGTTGTTCTGATTTTGTTTTTTACACCATACGCTACAAACAATCACAGCTATTTATTTTACATACATATTTAATATTCAATTAAATTGGCCAAAGTTGCTTTCAGGGGTGTGTGACAGATGTGGCTCAGGGTTTAAGCTACGGTTGCATTTTTCGCAAAATGCAAAAGAAGTGGTTGCCACTTTTGCAAAAACGCATACAGGAGGTACAGAACGAATACATTCAACCATCAATCATTATATTAGCATTGTAGCATTCTGCTAAAGCTTTTCTCCCCATTTTTGCGAAAGGAATTTTTTATCTAGCTTAAACCCTGATGCGGCCACATAGCTCCCCGCTTGGAGTCTCGCACATGTGATAATATAAAAGTTAATTTTTTTTTACTACAATAGAACAAGGTAACTATGTTTCAACTATAGATATTCTCATAATTACTCAAAATAAACAAGAATTATTCACAACTCAGAGCCTCCACAGATAATTTTATTGACGAGCTTTGCGTCTGGTAATGGTGGCCCTATAATTAACCTAATCCTGAGGGTCTATTAGCATTTTATTTTGTTTGAAATCAGTTTAACTTGGATAAAAAAATGCATTTATTATAAAACCATAATTAAAGCAATAGAGGGATTAAATGCAACCATTTGTTTATCGAGTTTTTGGACTTTTATAATACCTCAGTTTTAGTTATTTTTTCTTTCTTCCAAAAATTATAAATGCCTTTTTATAGTGCCTATTTTAGGCATTTTTAGTGCCTAAACTTCCAAGCTCTAATAATCGCAATATAATTTACATCATGAATAATTTTTGTCATGTAAACATATTCATCTCACATATTTGTCAAATGTTTCGTTTGGGGAATTCTAAATTTTCACTTATTGTGTCATGTGAAAGCTACATATTTCCCGCTATTGGAGATTTTTCAGCAATTTTAGCGGTAGTTGGCAACTTTCCTTGGCTTTTAAATTTTTTTGGAGGAACAACATTTAACAGCTTAACGTGCATTTGACAGTTTTTTTCGGCGATAATATTGTGCTGTCCCGTATGGATCCCGATTTTCAGTTTCCCGTAATTTTCATGATGAAAATATGGCAAGCCGATGTATTCATTGTGTCGTGTGTATTGATACATTGCAGCCTGAACACTTTTGGCGGGCCGCACTAATCTACGACACTGAACTTTGGCATCGGATATTTCCGAGATGACCTCCGAGATAACACAAAGCGAAGTGTTTTTGCGGTTCACCTAAATAAACGACGAAATGTGCTACTCGGCCTCCTTGATCTTCTTGAGCAGTTCGTTTTCTTCCCGCATCTGCCGGATTTCTTTGATTTTCCTCTTGAACTCTTCTTTCTTCTCCGGGTCGACGGTTTGGAAGATCCTCTTCCTAGTGTTAACGACGTACTCCTCGAAATACTGAGGCTGGTTGAACACGTAGAATAAGCTGACCGGAAACGAGACGTAAGTGAACAGCTTGAAAACTTCCAATTTCCATCCGCCCATCGTTTTCTTTTCAATTCCGGTCTGGAAAACAACAATATTATTACACGAGTGCGGCGATACGAAATCTCGCTGTTTACATCACGTGAAATGAGTTCTTGGGTAGCTGCGTTTCCGTGGTCTCTACGGCTACTGCTGCTCCTTCCAAATTATACAGGGCCTTGTGACTCTGGGCTATCTCCTGACTTGAAGATGCACAAATCACTACAGTGACCATATTTTTTTCAATAAAAAAACTGCAGCGTGATAAGCTAATATCCTGGATTATATTGGACTTGTGATCACACTGACGAAAAGAGATGACCATTTCACCATACTGTTTATTAAGGGGCCGTTCAAGTATTACGTCATCATCGATGGGGGAGGGGGGTTTGGATAATGCTTACGTCATCAACCACCCTTTATGAAAATATGAGTTGGATTCAGAGGGGCAGAGCTGATGACGAAATTTTGCTGACAAGGGGGGGGGGGAGGGGTTCAAAAATGGCTAAAAATTTGCTTACGTAATACTTGAACGGCCTCTAACCGCTAAATCAGGGGCTCTCAAACTTTGCGCCTCTTAACTTTTGTCAGTGGCGCCGTGGAGCGTTGGCCTGACAAAGGTTTTTTTTGAAGAGATTCTTTGTTAAACTACTCTGGGGGCGAGCAGCGAATAAGCATTAATTAGGGTATCGGATGCCACGGGTGGAAAAAGTTCGAGAATCCCCCTGCTCTAAATCATGTATGCTAAACCCGTGACCCGTCACATCAAATCTAAATTTTGTAAAAAGAAAAAGAATTAAGCGCCACATTACCTGATCCATTAGTGACCTGCGGTGCATTTCCACATCAATGAAATGAACCGCGGCACATTTCTAGATCACTCAAGTGCCCTGCAGCACATTCTCACTTCACCTAAGTGGCCTGTGGCGCATTTCCGGATTACTTCAGTGACTCGCGGCACATTAACAGATCACTTGAGTGACTCCGCGGTGCATTTGCAGATCACTTAAGTGGCCCTCAACACGTTTCAGACCAATGAAGTGGCCCGCAGTCCCCAAAAGGTTCAGCACCCTTGACCTAAACCATAGTTTCCCAATCTTTTTTGTCCCAGTGCCGCCTTCAAAAAATTTTTTCTCCCATCGCCCCCAATGCAATCTAACCCATAGGATCCTATGTTATACCCGCAACTTCTACCACCCCTGAAACTTTCCATCGCCCCCAAGGGGGCGTTAACGCCCAAGTTGGAACCACTGCCCTAAACTGTGCCAAAGAGCATCAAAATTCAATTTCACTTTTCTAAATTCCATTGAGAAATGAAAATACTCTTTCAAATTAAAATTTTTTTTTAAACGAGACTTTTCGTAGAGACGTTATAAGCATTATCACATTGAGAAAAAGGCAAAAGACATAGCAATCAATGTTAAAATTGTCGATTTTACTGTTGACATGTGGAAATTTAGTGGAGATTTCCATCATCAATAATTTTAAAAATTGAATTAAATTCTCGATTTTATAAATATTGGGTTTGCTTAGAGATATGAAGCCTAGAAAAATAGATATAAAATAATTAGAAAAGGGCCTATTTTCAAGTTGGATATCTATGCAATAACACTGAATTTCACTTTTCCATTTACATCTTCTCAAGTAAGAAAATGGACTTTATCTTGTCTTTTGATATCCAACTCATCAATATAAGTTAAAGATTTTTAAAACATAATAATGGGTCCATAAATTACATTTAAGAAATGTAATATGTGCTTTACCAGCTTTAATTGGAGCATTTTTTGAAACAAGAACTAGTAGATCTGGGTTTAAGAGAAAATAAAACATCAAAAGAAAAAAAAAAATATATATTAATTTCTAAATTCCTTTAACTTAGATTGTTTCTTTGATGAGCTGCGAAGGGAGCTACCATGTTGGTTACCTTAGATACGGTTTTGTATGTCCCTAAAACCCTTCACTGAAAAAGGGAAATATCATGGTATCCAAGAAGCATCATAGTTATTTCCCACAGATAAAAAGAAAAATACTCCTCTTTTTAAAAAACAACTCCTTACAATTGCATATATTCTGCTTTACACAGATGATATGATACTGGTTGCGGATACCGAGCAAAATATACAACGGAAAATCAATTTAGTTTTTAATTTTTTTGAAAGGTTTTTTTTTTATTACATTGACTAGGTATTAATTTGAACAAAACAAATGTTGTGATTTTTAAAAACATAGGTGGGGATAGACTTGAAAGTCTCTCATATCTCTGCCCATGTTGAGAAAAGGTAGCAAAATCGCAAAATCAGATAGCTGGTTCTGGAAAAACCAAGAAATAGAAGTATCCCAACAATATATTTATCTAGGAGTGCCTTCTCCTCTGGTTTTTTCCCCATAGCTGCTCGATTTTTTTATTAATAAAGCAAACGCTGCTATTAACTTGTTAATTAAAACTAAATGCAATAATCTAGAAAACCTACCTGAAATTCTTCAACTCACTTGTAACCTCAGTATTATTGTATAGTGCTGTAGTTTGGAGTTTCGAGTATCTTGACAAAATTGAAAAAATCTAACTTTCTTAACGAGAATTTTCTGATTGAGACCAAATACACCTGGTTATATAATTAGATATGAAACTGGACGAGGAATTCCAAAGCAATCAGTTATCAAATCAATTTTAAATTTATGGATTCACATTCTTAATCTTGGCGATAACAGGCTGACTAAGGAATGCTTTTTGGCCCTCACTCAGCAGAAAAATAATAATACAACTTTTAACTGGGTTTCTCAAGTCAAACACATTTTATCCAAATATGGCTATCTTTATGTATGGTCCATGTCTATTACCAAAAGCGTACCATTCCATCTATTTTAAATTATATTGTAACTTGTGTGATTACCATAAAGATTATAACCATATTTTAAGCTCAACAGACTTCCCACATTATAAAAATTTCATTTTATCATTTTCATGTGAGCCATATTATAATTTCCCATTTAAAGTTGTCCATACATTTTTCCGTTTGAGATCTAAATCTTTTTTCCCCCCACCTATTTTTATTATTTTGCTTAAAAACTATATACTTTGAACAAGTTTTTGTGTTGTTTTGAGGGACCTTTGTAAGGGACCAGTGGCTGGCTTATTATCAAATAGATTATTTGCATAATAAGCCAGCTGTTTGACGTTACATAGCTGCCAACTTTTGAAAATGAAAATTCTGGAAATTTTCGCGCGAACCCGTATTTTATGCTAAAACTACTCCCTAATAAATACGAAAGGGATTTTTCCAAATAAAATAGGGATTTTCCAAATAAAATAGGGATTTTCCAAATAAAATAGGGATTTTCCAAACATAAAAGTTAAAGCTTAGGGAATAAAATCCCTACTTAAAAACTGAAGTCAAATCGAAATAGGGATTTTACACACATGGAAGTTAAATCCTTTGGAATAAAATCCCTATTCAAAAAACAAGTGAAATTGGAGGGCAAAACTTCAATGGTGATCTACAAATATAAATATATATATTGTGTTCAATCAGAAACGCTGTGAACAAACATTCTGCGCACATGACCCCAAAATCATCAGAAGATGAATGGAAAAAAGCGTCAATTTTTGAAGAAGACTGACTTTTTTTGTGACACTTGCTTGATGTTTTTTTTTGATTTCACATGGATGATGATGTCAGTCCTTCCACCATGACCGATGCTTATGTCCATAACACAACTTGTACAAAAAGGAAAAGTCTGCCCTTTTCTGGAACGTTTGATGAAAGGAAATTCATCGGAATAAGTATGTTTAAAATTGATTAAATATGTTTTTGCTTATCAGTATTCACGTTTTGTTATATTGCATGTACGTAACTTAAACAAAAGAAATTTTGACCACATGGCAGTCACTATAATCTTCAATTATTATCCAGGACCATTGGCTACTTAGCTATTTCCCTGCATGATAAGACAAACAACTTTCTTGTTACCATCAGCGGGTTTGTAAAATGGGGAATTTTCCCATTTACGACGTTTGACGTAGGGTGACCATATTTCTTCGAGAGAAATACGGGAAATTGGGATTTCAAATACAGGAAAATACTGGACATTTCCAATTATAGCCAAAAATGATGCCAAATCCGAACAAAGTTGCCAAATATTGTGGAAATTATAGAAAAATCACAATGGCGGGAAATGAAGCATTACTACAAATTGCAGTGGATTAAAATGAATTCCACGAAAAACAAAACATTCTCCAAGACAAATGTGGGAGATTAATATTCTCATTTATAGTTGTAATAATCACAATATAATTTATGAGTTGAAAAATAATTTCAATCTTTGACTTCAATAAAGAATAAAAATCCAAGTAGGCTTTGTGTAAAATATGGGAAAAACCGGGGCACTTTTGCCAAAAAGTCGGGATGGTCAAAAATACAGAAAATACCGGGACTGTCCCGAGAAATACAAGACATATGGTCACCCTAATTTCACGTAATTTCAAAAGGAGAAAAAAAGAGGCTTCATGCCCCACAAGAAATTCCTTAGGGATTGTTTTCATAAGTGGAGATTTTTTTAAATGAAGTAGAGAATGTTTAGGGACAATTAGGGATTTTCGTAAAAATTCAGGAGATTTAAGAACTTTTCAGGAGGTCGAGGGTTGAAGCTAAAATTCGAGAGATTCCCGGAAAATTCGGGAGACTTGGCAGCTATGTTATTATTATTATTAACTCCTTAAAATTTTGGAGGGGAGTGAAATTAATCTTCAAAATTACATTTTCAGATAACACTGCCCCTTAACAATACGGGGCGAGATATATCTTGGCCCAATGAAAATAGAAGAAATGAATTCCAGCTCTCCCTGTTTTTTCACCTCTTTTCTCATCATTGCGAAGCTTCATTGTAACAACATGAACAGAAGTTGCTTTATAACTAAATACTACTAAACCAGACATGCACCTCATCTGTATTCCTCTGCGGAACTTCTAATGAATTGATACATGTTGGAATGTGTGTGTATGTATAGTGAACCTTCCTTGAAGTTTGTTTCTGTGTAATGTTTGTTATGTGTAGTGCTGCCACCTAGAATCAATTTTTTAAACTATGAGTTATTATAGTTTCAAACTATAACTAAATACTGCATTTCATGTGACTTTGTACATATTTTGGAGCAATTTAAAAATATTAATAACAATTTTTTAATTAAATGTAAGAAAACTTGTACATTGATTGCAATTTTTTTTTCAAAAAAGACAGTTTTTCAGAAATACTGGTTCCAATTAAGTAAATAATGTATTTAATTTTATTTAATTGTATTTGTATGCCAAATTGCACCCTGATTTGTACAAATTTGGCATACATGCTTTCAGTCTCCACTAGCATGAAACTTCTGGTTATTATTGTACTGAGAAAGAAGTCAACAAAAGAAATTGTTTGGAAAATTGGTATTGATATTGAATGGTGGGTGGTCTGAAAAATTGAAAGCTTTAATAGAAAAACTTGTTCTCAAATTGCTCCACATTCTGAATCACTGGTACAAGTTTATTCTGACTGCACTTTTGAGTAAGAAGCACTGAAATTTACTGGTAAAAAATGGCCAAAAATATGGTTGATAGCAACATTAGTCATAAGAAAATATCACAAAAAATATGACACATCTCCATAGAAACTTGTGCCCTAGGCATAACCTAACTGTTGAACATTGCAAAACAACCAACAACTAAATGGTGATGCCATAAAAACATCTAAAACTTGATATATTTTTCCATTAACAGAAAAAATATCATATAAGCATTAAATGCACATATAATGAAATTTGATTTGTTTTCAAGCAAAAAAGAATATCTTAAAGATAAATGATAAAACCAACAAAAATACAGACGAGGCACTTAGATTGATGAAAATACGAGTAATGAATGATTCAAATGTGAATAGACTTACTTGGCATTGTAGGTACAGTGCTATTTGTGAATTGAAACCCTACTGGAGGAGAAACAAATGTCGGTAGATTACTTTCAAGACCATCAGGGAAATTTAGTGGCTCACTGACATCAACGAAGTGTTGGATATTACTGGATGGCTGGAAAACCATTTGAGGCTCTGCTTGATCAGCGAGAAGAATTTCTCCTGATGTCACCAAATTAAAGCTATCTATACTGTCCACAGCAAGTCTACGTGGAGTGCTAGAAATAAAATCTGTCACAGTAGGAGTAGAAGATACACCAAATTCAGTTGTGGTACTGAGTCCTACTGGGACGTCAGTAGATGTTGCCGTCAAAGTTTCTGTCATGCTCTCTGTCAAAGCATCAGTAGTTGAAGAAGACTCGCCACCATGCTCTATAGAAATAATTTGTGGGTGGGTGCTTGAATTAATTTTGATATCATGAGGAGTTGTAGGTGAAGTTTCTAGTTTTGTAGTTGATGTAAAGTCTGGTGTAGACCTTTGTGTAAGAGTCTGTCCGAAAGCATCACTTGTAGAACTTTGAAGATGGTCGTGAATATCTGTAGAATTCACAGCATTTTCATAGGAAATTTGATTTTCAATTCCATTAGATTCAGTGGAAACTTCACTAGACGATTCTGCAATAGGACTCTCAGTTATTTTGTATGTCATGGTAAACCCTTCATTTTCTGAGGTCACTGACCCCTCGTTGGTCCTTAAAATTACAGTAGTTGAAGTTCCTTTGGTGGAGTTTCCATCAATCCCAATGGTTTTCATACGTGTTACTTTGGTGGAGCTGCTTTCAGTTGTGATGGATGTTTCAAGTATTTCCTCTGCCTTTGGCTCATCAGTCATAACTATTGTTGTTTCAACTATTTCTTCCTTTGGCTCATCAGTCGTAACTATTGTTGTTTCAACTATTTCTTCCTTTGGCTTCTCAGTTGTAAGGTATGGCAGGTCAGGTAATGTTGGTGACAAGCAGTTTTGGGGAATGAGGTAGCTTTTTGTGACTTCATTTTCTGACAACAATAAAATGAGCTTCATTAAAATTCAAAATAATATCAATAATGTAAGAAATTGAAGCATTGTTTGAAATTAAAATCATCAAAGAAAATGAATGAAATACAAAAACATAAGCATTTCCCCCCTTTACATTCTGATATGTATTATTTCACTTTCCTGATTATTTTCAGCAAATAATAAAAGGAGATAGCATGCAAAAAAAATAATAAAATAAAACAATTTTTTTTCCGGAGGAGGGAGATCGTGATTATGATAGTGGTAGTTGCAAAAACAAGTCGAACTGCTTAAAACTATTTCAATCTACAATTTCCACTTTCTTAAGCAATCAATCATCCATATGTGACAATTATGCTCACCTTGGATGACCAGTTCTCTTCATTTTTTATGTATGTTTTTTTGTAAATTTCTTTTGTTAGATTTAAAAAAAACAGTTGTTGTAAATATTTCAAAATAAATCCTCCCAAAAATATTAAAAACCTGAAATGAATGAAATTACAGGAGCAAAAATAGACTACTGACATTCCACTTTAAAGAAATGATGATAGAGGATGCCATCCCACCCCCAAGCAGAAACAACAAAAAATCGCTAGTAGGAATTTAAATAATGTACATTCTATTTAGTCAAGCTCGAGAAACAAAAAAAACTCCATAAAAACCACTGAAGTGTGTAATGTGAGTGGCTTAGTCAACAAAGCAAACTGAGTTCAGGGGTAGTGGTGGTGCCAAAACGCATACAAGATTGTATATCAACATGGTGTTTTTCCTGGAACAGTGTTGTTAAACTCAGAGGGTTTGACCAGACCTTTTTTTGTAGGGTCCTGTTATTGTGAAAATTTTCCTTATTTTTGTGAAAAAGGTCATTAATTTTGTGAAAGGTATGTGATTTTGGTGAAAAGCGAAACAATTTAGTTAATTTATTACAAAAGAAGGGAAATGCCAAATTTATGGTTTTGTAACGTGCCGATGATCCCCCGGCGTAAAAGTCCGTAGTCACCGTCACGTTATCTTTGTCATAAATGTTACTAGTCTGCAGCTGTGATCGTATGGCGACGATCAAGGCCGATCGTGATGTTCGCCTGCGATCGCATGCAAATGAGGTGACCTTGAAGCCGATTGGCTTGATCAGACACGTGCGGTCGGATGTTTTTCCTTTAAATACCGGCCGTACGTTGTAACAGGGCTGATTCCGCGTTCGTCTAATCTTGTTCTGTTCAACTGAAGCCCTCTAGTAGGACGGTTCACCGTCTTACTACCGTATCTATTGGCCTTAGGCTGAATCGTTAAAATGCAATAATCTACATTATTTGAATCCGTTTTCCGGCAGGTCCGGAATCAAAATATAAAACAATCTTCACAGTCAAAGTTCTTCATTGCTGATCGAGGTGGTCCGGCCCTCAACCGAGAGGCCCCCGGAGCTGATCAAGGTGGTTCGGCCCTCAACCGAGAGGCCCCCTGGAGCTGATCAAGGTGGTCCGGCCCTCAACCGAGAGGCCCCCTGGAGCTGATCAAGGTGGTTCGGCCCTCAACCAAGAGGCCCCCTGGAGCTGATCAAGGTGGTCCGGCCCTCAACCGAGAGGTCCCCAGGAACTGATCAAGGTGTTCCGGTTCTCAACTGAGAAAACTCCTGTGGTATTTACGGAAAAACTAACAACATCGGATGTCCGATCGCTGCACAGGTTGACTGTTGTTGATCATCAATTGGTGAGCCAGTATCTTTACTGCTAACGTCAAATAGAGGGCTCCAAGATAAACTAATCCATTGTTAAAATTAACTAACCCATATAATTAATTGAATAAATAATATTTCATGCGAGAGTTTGTTTCTAATTATTTTCCACTTGTCGTTTGCCACTTTATTGCTGGATATTTCGAACCGGGCAAGCAACTCCCATAAGGGACGTTGCAATTTTGGGGGCTCGACCGGTTCTCAGTAAGTGTGGCAAACCGCGGGTGGAAAGTACTTTCGCTAAAAAAAAAAAAAAATTTTTTTGATATTTAATATTGATTTTAGAGATGAATTCTAATAATCATAGTACGCCGTAAAATTCGGGCGATCATCTGATCAAGGTCAAATCTAAAATTTGCGAAAATGTGATTTTATGTTCTAGTCGTTTTGTGATTTTACATTCTAGTCATTTTCAATATTTAAATGTTGAGACTAAGGACTTTTTCTCCGGTTGCATGATCCTGTAGGAGAGGGGAGGGAGTGCCTGTCGAAATTAGTGTATAATGTGTATTTTGGAGGGAAATGTTATTTCGTGTATTTTGGAGGGAAATGTTATTTCATGTGTTTTGGAGGGGATAGTGTGTTTTATGTGTATTTTGCGGTTTTTAGATAAATGAGATAATTGATGTGACGTTTGGTGTGATATTTTGAGGTAGTGGTGAGGAAATTGTGAAGTTTTCGGAAGGTTGATAGGGCAGGGCCCTATATCTATATATTGTATTTTGGTGTTGCGATTTCATGCGGGATTTGAAGTTTTTGAGTGTATAATTATAGTTAGTGTATTTCATGCGGGATTTTTGATATTTTTAGTGTATTGATAATGTGTATTTAATGCGGGATTGTTTATTATATTGCATTTCATGTTTTCGATAGGTTTCTTTTTCCTCGGGATATGGATTGTTAGGAAAACTGGGCCTTAGAAAAATTCTTAAGAATTTTTCTTTCTGGTGGCAGGGGGAATGTAACGTGCCGATGATCCCCCGGCGTAAAAGTCCGTAGTCACCGTCACGTTATCTTTGTCATAAATGTTACTAGTCTGCAGCTGTGATCGTATGGCGACGATCAAGGCCGATCGTGATGTTCGCCTGCGATCGCATGCAAATGAGGTGACCTTGAAGCCGATTGGCTTGATCAGACACGTGCGGTCGGATGTTTTTCCTTTAAATACCGGCCGTACGTTGTAACAGGGCTGATTCCGCGTTCGTCTAATCTTGTTCTGTTCAACTGAAGCCCTCTAGTAGGACGGTTCACCGTCTTACTACCGTATCTATTGGCCTTAGGCTGAATCGTTAAAATGCAATAATCTACATTATTTGAATCCGTTTTCCGGCAGGTCCGGAATCAAAATATAAAACAATCTTCACAGTCAAAGTTCTTCATTGCTGATCGAGGTGGTCCGGCCCTCAACCGAGAGGCCCCCGGAGCTGATCAAGGTGGTTCGGCCCTCAACCGAGAGGCCCCCTGGAGCTGATCAAGGTGGTCCGGCCCTCAACCGAGAGGCCCCCTGGAGCTGATCAAGGTGGTTCGGCCCTCAACCAAGAGGCCCCCTGGAGCTGATCAAGGTGGTCCGGCCCTCAACCGAGAGGTCCCCAGGAACTGATCAAGGTGTTCCGGTTCTCAACTGAGAAAACTCCTGTGGTATTTACGGAAAAACTAACAACATCGGATGTCCGATCGCTGCACAGGTTGACTGTTGTTGATCATCAATTGGTGAGCCAGTATCTTTACTGCTAACGTCAAATAGAGGGCTCCAAGATAAACTAATCCATTGTTAAAATTAACTAACCCATATAATTAATTGAATAAATAATATTTCATGCGAGAGTTTGTTTCTAATTATTTTCCACTTGTCGTTTGCCACTTTATTGCTGGATATTTCGAACCGGGCAAGCAACTCCCATAAGGGACGTTGCAATTTCCTTAATTTGTATTTTGTGAGGGGCGGGGGGGGGGGGAGTGTTTTTAGACACCAAATTTTGTGAAGGGTTCAGAAAACTGACCCAAAATTTTGAATAGGCAGGTCCCTGACATTATAAAAGTTTATTTTCTGAATAAAAAATTGTTTAATGAAGTATGAAGACTATTTTGTGAAACGTTTTGTGACCAGCACATGCTAGCTGACTCAACAATCAATCAAATAGTCCAGTGATTTTGTAATGATCACACAATATCTCAAATGATAAGCAGCGGAGCCTTTTTCTCTACTGGCTCCGCCTACACACACGTGTACGCTTACGTATTTGACGTACAAGATTTGTATTTTTGTCTAGAAGCAGTGGTTTTACATTCAGTTCAGTTCTTTTCATGAAATTCGATAAAATATGCAAATTCTCTTAGTTTATTTCACCAGTGTATATATATGCACACCCCTCTGGCAGTTAAGGGGATAACACTTGATAAAACAATAAAAAACTCTGTATAAACATAATGTCAACACACTGAAACAAAATTAGAATTAAAAACCATCTAAAACTTTTGTTTTTTGTATGTTTCTATGCAATATTTGAATTGCCTTGAAATACTTAGATTTGGCCCAGGGAGTATTTTTAAAAATTCCACTTAAAAATGAAATTAAAAGGAAAGAAACCCCTTTTCCTTGAAATGACAAAGGTAAGTAAACAATAGCATCTACGAACCTGGATTATAGTAATCATATAACTTCACGGTGCCTTCCTTTGGATCATCAACTTCTGCTTCTGTTTTCAGAAGGAATCGAAAACACCTCTGTTTGTTTGTCAGCTTCAAAAAGAACACACAAAAGCTTAATGATTCACTTCAACTCAAACACAGAATTTCTTGAAATATGCAGACATTTTGATATGTAATTTTGGATGTTTCACACCTTTGATTAGAAGCTGTGTTAAAAATTAGATAAAATTCACACATCCCATTTAGTTTATCAGGTGTGTATAAATGCATGTGTATAAAATTCTATGCATGCACATATCATTCAAGGAAATAGACCTTTTCTGGATATTATGCAGAGGTGGACTCAGAAAGGAAAGTCATCAAGAAATTTATTAAAAACACAAATGTTAGTAAATATTTATTTTAAAATTTTCATTTTTTTTTTCGTGAAGAAATAATTCACTTCATTCAAATTTTTGATGATGCAGGTTATATTCATCTTCACATACAATTTTTTTTCGAATTTTTAAATCACATTTTTTTCAGGAGGCACTTTTTCTTGGAAGCAATTTTAAAAACCCACTGAAAGTTCAACTTTAAGTGCTGCCAATTGATGAAAGCCACTAAAGTTAATATTCACCATATTTCTAACTTGACACTTATAAAATCCTTTAAGTTATGATTTAACTTCCTGAAGTTAAAATAAAAAAACTTGAGTGAGGAAAAAGCAACCCACACATGTGTGACACCAGGGTCTGATTGGGATATACACGACTCTGCATTACTTATTTCATGCACTGTGACATGAGGCGCTGAAGTAGAGGCATTAATAGCCTTCTTTAAGGGCCCCTAGCAAGTTTTCATGGTTTCCCTTTCATATGGTTTTCACCCATGGCCTTCTTTGAATGTACCCAGAACCACAAGGAGGCCACGTGGCCCTTGGTTGAGAAACACTGCAGTATATTCACTATATTTCTAACTCAAAACTTATAAAATTCTTTAAGTCAGGTTATAACTCCCTGAGGTCAAAATAAATAATAACTAATACAGAAAAAATTGATATTTTCTTCACAACTCTTATCATTTGATCCTATATAGAATATTTTCTCTGTTACATTACAATAATTTTCTATATATTCACGGTTCCACTAGATGGAGACCTAGAGTTTAGAGCTGATTGTGAATGGTTTTTTTTCACCAAATTTATTGCTATTCATCATCTCCATTGTCATAGCAGGGAACAGTTTTAGAATTCAGCGACAATTTTTCCTCATAACTGGAAAAGAATTATTACTGAGAAAATGGCATTGAATAACATAGTTCTAAATGAATAAGCATCTGATAATAAACTTACTATCATTACTATCAATACAAACTATAACACTAGTCTCTACAAAGAAAATGCATAGTATATACAAAGCCCAGTTATGTTAAGATGATAGTCATTCTAATAAATCTGCATGCTTTAGATTACTCATTTAATAAACTTGAATTAACTTGAATAAAATTGGAAGAAAAAATTAAAAATAATGTAAAGGATTAGGAAAAAATATACACTATCAGACGAAGAAGTTACTCATTTCAAATAATGTACTGGTAATGAATATGAAAAATGAATTACCTTCTCAAAATACAAATTCACGATGTTACCTTCTACCTCATGTCTTTTGAGCTCAAGATTCTCATCATTATGTAACTGGAATAGTATTCATCACTTGATTAAATTGATGCAAATTTTATCATAACTATATTACAAGAATAACTCTTAATGACACAAAATTTCTCAAACACCAAGTGTCTTTATCACACAAAAATCTTCACCTAAGAAACCTCTCTGTAACTCTACACTTACATAGACACACATGTACACACAAAAAAACATAATTTCCTGCATTTAACCTGCATGAGTGAATTAATTTCAATACTTTAGAGAAACAAATTTCATTCACCAATAATAAAACTTTAAGGATTGGAAGAGATTGTTGGTAAATTTTTTTTTGAAAAAGAAGAAATACAATCACCCCGCTTAAATGAATATCAATGGTTCTAGTACACAATACCTGATTAGGCAGGGAACAATTAAAAATTGCTGTTTAATACCATTAGTATAGTTTGTATATTGAAAACTGATAAAGGATCAACATTAATAAAACTTCTGGAATAAATCTGACATCAAAATGAAAATAAAATTATATTGAATTAAAATGATCACAATACATAACATTTTTACTTTTTACTGCACAGAGAACAAAAATAAAATAATTAAATTATATGTAATGACAAATTAGATACTTCAAGGTCTGTACCCATTCTTAAGTCTTTTCTGAGACTTAACTTGTTTTAATTTTTAAGTCTTTTCTGGGTCTTCACTAGGCAACTTATTTGTCATTAATTCCAAATGTTTTATCCAATAAAAATATTATATACATAGTGATTAGTGTGTATTAAAAGTTCTTGCGTGAATCATAACATTCAATTAAGTGGGGGAAAAGTAGCTGAACTTATTCGATTAAGCAGGAAGATTTAGCATTGTCTATAAGGGAGGAATTTTGATTCCAGTGGATTTTATCCATTTAAGTGGGTATTTATCTTTTACCGGATTAAGCGAGTCCGACTGTATTGATTCTTTTACTCACATTTATACACACCACACACCATCTGTTACCATAAACAATTAATTTTTTTAATGAATGGTTTAAAAAATATTTTCATTCTAACCTCTTCATATAATCTGTGGATTATATGAAGAGGTAGGAATGAAAATATTTTTTATGGTAATTATGGTACATTATGGTATTATGGGAATTATGGTACATTATGATAGATTAACTGTATGGAACTCATTTGTATAGAATGGAATTACCAATCCCGTCTCAGAAAAAAAGGGAGAATAAAATTTTTTGATCATGAATTGCTGTGTACACACACATCTGAATTCATCGAAGGCTCAAGTCTAAGCAACTGTTCTTACCGAACCTTTGTAATTATAATTTTGATGAAAGGTTGAATATGAGGGTGATAAATATCATAAGAGTTTTAATTCCCTAACAATGCATCAGAAATAGCTTCTTATTGAACAATTCCCCCTCCCCCCACACTATGAGCATGTGATAAGTCAAAGGATCAAGCAACTTGTATCTGCATCATCATGACCCCAAAAGGGTGGGGCTGACAGGATTCCAGCCCCGGGGACCGGGAAGATTCTCATAATTTTTAATTTTCTCATGCTATAAATTCACTTCAGGGGCCTGTAAAAGGTCTGGTCTGGAGACAAGACAAAGGTCCCAGCCTAGGGGCTTTGCTCCAGGATGTGGGGGCCACCATCAATATCTATTAATCAGTAGCTCCACAACCATCATTGATATCAGTTAAATCTTAACTGGGAACCATTACCATAAAAATTATGTGCATTATTTAATATTATTGAAAGTGAATAATTATTCTACACTCATCTCCATAACCAGAATTATCCAGAACATTCAAAGAAAAATTAGATCCAAATTGTTAAATTTTCACACTAAAAAATCAAATTTAAATTCAAAGAAAGCTCACCTTATGTAAACTCCATTCATCAGGCACAAATCCAGACATCATCTTGACTTCAATGACAGCCATGTTTGATTCCTGTCCAGGAACTTTATGCCTAAAGTTAAATGAATAAAACAACTACAGTATATATTTTAACTCGTAAAAAAACACATTCCTAATATTTAAGGCATTGCAAAAGGGGGGGGGGGGGGTGTCTACATAGAAGAAAATACTCAGTAATTTATATTGGTCAGGAATTTATTGATGTCATCATAATTAAGATTACCTTTTAAATGTAAGTTAGACCAAAACATGAATATTGATGAGATTATCAAACTAACGAAATCATCTTGCTTGAACATGTAGAATTTTTGAAAAAGTTTTTACACTCTCTCTGTTACTGGCATCATTGATTATAAAAAATTAGTTGGCCAAATAACATGATGGCAACTTTCAGGCGCACAATAAATTTCAATACACTCAGAAAACTAAATTCAATGTTTTTCTGTCTGAGACTCAAAAATTAGACTGGCATGAGTGCATGAGTAATCTTCCTGTAACAGCAGCAAAGTAATAAATAAATTTTAAACTATTATATGGTATATGTGTAGAGTATTTTCAGATCTTCAACTATTTTGGCTAGACAAATCTCCCAAAATTTACACACACACCTGATTAAAAGCAATACATGTCCATTCAAATTTTTTCCATACCTTGGGCATGTCAGGCAATAGATTAGTCCAGCCTTGCAACCAAGTATAATCAAAACTATATGTAACCTCAAAAAGAAACATTCATTTCTTACCTCACACAAATTCCTATAGATGGCACATTACATGCTGAACTACCTTCTCGGGTAGCTTTGATATTCAAATCAAATAGACTACTTTCTTTACCGGAATGCACATTGTATTTCAAACTCACCTGTTTTTTTGGAGGAAAACAAAAGTAAAATAAATAGAGTGTGTTCATAAAAATTTTCAGTTTATTAAACTTATTGCATACAAGCAACTGTGCTTCAGTTTCATATTAATGACCTAAAAATTTTTTCTTAGGTCTTTTGATGAAAGCTCATGGACAATGCTCATCACGTAAAGACAATCAACTCACAAATTTGAAAGGACAAAGAGGTGACTTTGCAGAATTTAGACAAAGTAGAAGATGTCGCAATCAAATTTAACTTGTGAATTCATGCCAGAAAATTTTGAGAACATCTTAGAAGTTTCAAAATCAAGATAGACTTTGACTGCTTGAGAATCGAATTCAATTTCTTTGTAACCATTATCATATTCACTAATTCTCAAATCTATTAGATTAAGCAAGTGGTTCTGAAACTATTGCCAGCCATGGCTCTCCTGTGGTTCTAACTTTGAGGCATGAATGCAAGCCGATCTGTCAAGTAAAAATTCTTACCACAGAGAGCAACAGACCTACATAGTAGAAATATTCACTTAAAATTTGAATACAGCTGACAGCACTAAAAATTTACAAGCAACACTGGTTATGTATGCAGACTGTTAGGTACACACACACACACATTTCCATCAAAACTCACTTGAGGATAAATTGCCCATGGCAATGGATCTTACAAAGAAAGGGTCCAAAGGTGTCATCCTTAAAAACTATGGAAAAATGTAAGTATATTCGTCTCATCCAAAAATGAATAAAAACAAAAACTACTGGCGGAATGCAATTAATAAAGGTGCAAAAAAATTTAAAATGTCAAAAGTTGGCTATTTATCATCTCTTGCGCCTCTTGGTGGTATCTATAAAAACTTCTTTTCCCTGTTTTCTCCAGATTTTTTCCCTAGAAACTAGTTGTTTCTTTCTTTTTCTCTCTTTCTCTGTCTGTGCTGTATCTAATTTTGTGTGGTTTGACTGACATAACTCTAAAACTTTAGGATTGCAGGATTTTTAATTTCATTCTTGGCCTCTATTAGCATTCAAAATATTGATATTTCCAATTTAATGACACTGTAGAATTCACACACTTTTAAAACACACCCAATTTTGACACTGTAGAATAACAATTATTCTCAACAATACCTGTACCAGTGCACAACCCTCACCAGCAGCTTGGAAGTCAACGACAGTAGGCAACACCGGAATCTTTGATGTCTGGGTCAAAATTTTATTCCTTTCATCAATTTTGAACCCGCGTACAAAATCATCAGCTTCAATAGCAATACCAATATTTACAGGATCTTTGTTGATAAGGCTTGAATATTTTGCCAATGCTTGCAGAGCGACGACAGTGTCCTATTAAAAATTAAAAAGCACAGATATGAAAATTTAAATGAGTACTTTTAGTTTAAAATGTGTACCAGTTGAATTCAGAAAAGAAATAATTTTTCCCGTTTTGTATCTGGATATTGATATTATTGAAAAACAAATGATCTATCAAGTTTTTGTTTTGATCTTCAATAAATGATTCAAATTTTCAATAAATGATTTGATTTACCTGAGTAGAATAAAATCCACCATCAGGATTTCTATGATGCGCAATCCACCGAACTACTGGTACTGCAGAAACTTTGTTTTCTGTTGCATTTAATTCCAGCATAGCCAGTATCGCGTATCCTGCAATTTCCATGCTGATTGCCTTGTTTTTATGTTTCCAATGCATGAAGTTTCCTGCATATATAATGGAAGAAATTTTTTCAGTGACTTTAATTCTGTCCTAGGGTAAAATTTACATGAACTTAGCCACCTATACAATATATGGCCGACAGCTACATTTGTATTACAGAAATTTAGTTAATCATAAGTCTAAAGCATAGTTTCCCAACCTTTTTTGTCCTATCGCCCACTTCTTCAGAAATTTTTTTCTTTTATCGCCCCCTAACGCAATCTAACCCATATTATCCTATGTTATACCCATAGCTTCTACCGCCCCCATGGAACATTCCATTGCCCCAGGGGGTGTTAATGCCCACATTGGGAATCACTGCTCTAAAGTGATAATTTAGAAAAGATGTATTTGATCAGGTAGCCACGAAGCATGCAGCGATAATAATTCATTTAATGCAGAACTACATGATTTAATAACACTGCTCAACACTGATTTTTATTGCTAATGATACTCTAATGATTTTGGGGTGCTCATTCCATATCTGACACTGCTTTTGTCAGATTGGCTGCAGTTTTTGAGATAAAGCGAAAATGCAATGTCCATAATAATACATATACACAGCACACAAATTGCATCAAATGTAAATCAATAAATGTAATCAAATGTAAGTCACTACAACAAACCGATCCAATAATAAAGAGTAATAAAAATATAAATCAGTAATAATTATTTTAGGTTATGCCTATTTTTCAACAGATAAATATTATGAAATGAATATTTTTGAAGAAATATTTGTTACTAAACCTTCATCAACAGCTTGACTCTCAAGTTGCATAAGATATTCCACTCCCAAAGGGCTCTTTGCAAGAGCTGCAGCATAAGCATACAGAGCAACAGAGTAATCATCCGATGTAGCAGAAGACTTCATGCAATGAAGAGCACTTTGAATAACCTTCTGGTCATTGAATCCAGATTCCAACAGTGCTATCAATATGTAAGCAGTAAGTGTTGCGAATGAGCCATCTCTGGCAAGGCCACCCTTTTTAGAATAAACAGTCAATGAGAATATATAATGATATGTTATATAAGCTGTACAAAATTTCAGTTAATAGTATGAACTAACATCTGAAATACACAAGAACATAGTTAATCCGAGCAGCTAAAAAAAAATCTGTGCAAAAAAAGAAGGGAAGAAAATATCTATCTCGTTTTACTTTGAGCCTCTACAAGCTTGACACAACTTATGTTAATTGCAATTAAGTTTCATCATTGGGCCCCTCATGCTGTTGCTGCGCTCTCATGTTAAGATGGTCTGGACCACCTTAATATTCATATATGGTTTGGACTGTCTGCTTTTGCTCACTGTATTTCCAAGAAAAATGTAGATATCAGGCTCTGTATACAATTAAATGTTATTAAAGAGAATCATTCAGTCTGAAAATTCAGGCATTCGCCATGTTCACTTCAAAATACGGAAGGCAGATGGCAGCAACAGCACAACACTGACAACATTACGTTATGATCACTCATGTACTCACGCATAATACATTCCGACAATATACCCACTTGCTAACAATTACCCTCAGGAATATTTATGAGGTGCATGTGTATGGTTAAGAGGTGCTCTGTAACTTTTGCCTAACATGTAGAGATACCCGCTGTCACAAAATGTTTAAACGATTCATTTCTGACCCTGGTAATCAGAGTTTTCCTTAATCAGAATACATATTAGTACCAATTAGTTCAGATTAGCTGAGTCTTATTGTAATATTAATTTGGACTTGAAATGGAAGAAGAAAGAATATTTAAAATTGAATTGAGAATGGGGAAAATAAGTGATAATTATCATAATAAATCAATCTAGTTTGAGTGACTCATTGACTCAATGTGTAAAATGTGATAAATTACAAAAGTTTAATGAAACTATTTAATCAAACGATCATTATAAAAACAAGTTATACTTGCAGTTCCTTATGAATAACAGATCCTGTCAATGGAAAGCATCCATTTTCTAACTGCTTTTTAAGAATCCAATGGATACTCAAGACTAGGTCACGATCATCAATTGCAATGTACCTCCGAGCAGATGAGAAAGACTTAACAACAAATGCTGTAAGCCATATGCTGCCTTCCTTATCGCTCATTCCAAATGCACTATATGAACCGTCGCTATGCCGGTAATTGAGTTCTCTCTGATATCCTATTTTCATAGGAACAAAAATAATAATAATGATAATGTAAATCCAGACCCTCACCTTACAGCATTATATTTAAATAACTATTAAACTTCAAAACATTTTATTAACTATTATTATCAATGTTAAACACCTCATTAACAAAATTTAATTAACCCTCAGAATGCTCTCATCAACTGCAGATGATCAGCCTAGCAGACTACTTGATCATCCTATGATGCTCTGGATTTTTTTCTTTTTAATACGAAGTTCTTAAAATTACCTATAGATGACGTATGCATATACAATTTTTTTATTTCTCTATTTTCTAATAAATCTGATTGTACATTCTAAGATGGGGTGTACATTGTTGAGTAGTTATGGAATGTCTGCTTTCTACCAACCACTATTTTGTCAGTGATTGTAGGTTCGAACCCAGATTTTCCGTAGCACACCTTTTTTTTAAATTGTATTCTACATTGAAACCTGTTCAAAACAACATCAAGAGACTGAAATAATATTCTATTTTAGGCAGGTTTCCATGAAAGAGAATCACTATGCCCTGAAGTCATTAAAGACACATTATTTTGGACTTTTTTCTACTGGTAAAAATTTTTTTGCCACCCATATTTTTTGTAATTTTCCCAGCCCTGATAACCAGTTCCCTGCAACATCCTCAAAGGAAAAAGTCAACATGATAAAAAAACAAAATCAAAGAAATAAAAAATAGTTCTTAACCTTTTGTCATGTAATTTACAGCCTTTTCTTCCGTTTCTTTATCAAAATTTCCAGAGTTAATCAGGTAGTCCATAATGTAAATATTGGGAGTGAATAAGATCATATTCTGCTCACCACAACCTACAGGCAAACGAACCAGTTTTTCAAGTCCCACTACAGCAGGGCCCATAAGATCACCTGTAACATCAAAGGACAAAATAATAATAAACTAATGACACAGTCTTACAAACAATAATATAAATGCATTTTAATTAACGTTTTTATTTTGTTAAAGCCTTTTGCAATAGAAACTATACATACCTGTGATTGAGATATAGGCTCTGGAAGAGTTTTCGACGACATCATCTGGTAGAAGCAAATCAAATTCTTCCAAATACGATCCATTGGAATCTAGAAACGGGCACTTGATAATTCAATATTTTGAGAAATATTACAATCAAATTTCAGACAGGAATAAAAAACAATAAGTTTCTATGGAAATTTGTTTGATTTGTTCTAGGAACTGCCTAAAATTTAGAAGTAACTTTCATGAAACACTAAGAAGCACTATAAAAAGTATAAGCTGAACAAAAGTTGAGATAGACAACTTCACAATTGCATGTAGGAGAATTTAAAAAAAGATGAAAAACTCCTTTTATTTTACACTATGTAATACTATGCAAATAGGTTCATGAGCCATATTGAAAAAAAAAAGTGTGTGAAGTGCGTGAGGTGGTGTGCCATGTGATGTAGTAAGCTCATTTATTTCTCTCTCTCACACAACATTCAGATGAAAAAGGTAATCTCCTAGAATGTCCAGACTGTTAAGCTTAGTGCTAAGAGTATTAAGTACATGTGCACTGAAACCATTCAAGTCTAATTTTTTTTAATGTGTTTTCTGTTTTAGCTTAATCATTCATTTTACATGAAATGGCTCAAAATTTTTCTTAAGAACTCACTTTGTGGGCAAAAGAATGAGTTGAAAGTTTCTTCTTGTGGAAATCCTTCAGCCTAGGGGGGGGGAAAAAAACATTTTTTTTTTTATATGATAAAAACAATCGTAAAATTATGAAAGTTTGCACATAAACTAAACAGAACACAACTTATAAAATAACTAGAACTTGAAATTATTTTTTTTTCAACTTTGCAAATGACATAATTTATCTAAAAATGTTCAAACCTATATCGTCTACAGTTTTCATGGCCTTTAATGAAATAATATAGCTTCTGAGCTATTAGGCCAGGGCTCGAGAAATTCACATTTCGATGTGTCTTTTCACATGACAGTGCCCATCACACATATAGTCAAACCAGTTAATACAATTCTTGCACCCAATCAAACCCCAGACATATATGTAAAGAGCAACTCAATGAGATCCGGTGCAAGAAGCCTTTCTCACTTGTCACCGAGTTATCAAACCACCAAAGATGCCTGCCCCAGATAGGGGCAAAATGTCAGAAAGTAAATTTCTCAGACCATGGTCCAACAGTCTGGAAGCCAAATTTACAGGGTGCATAGGAAAATCCCTTTATCCTGGAATAACTCTCGAACTGTTGATCCTAGACGCATACTTCCAACTGGAAAAAGTATCCAAATAGGCATGCATAAGGCATGCCATTCATATTGCAAAGGGTTGTAAAAGTTATTACAATAAAAAAAAATTTACATTTTATTTGGTCATCCTGTCCTAAAAAATCTGATTAAAAAAGTTATTGCTCTGTCTCTCTCGAGCTGCACAAAATAAATAAATAAATAAATAAAATAAATAAATTCACATTTCTCAGTGCAATATTTGCTTAGATATTTGAATTAAAATATCACTGAAAATGAGGAAAATAATCGCATAAACTATAACGGACTAGTTCATTCTGTATGTTTCATATGCTGACTATTCTTTCCCTCATTTTCATAATTTTTTGAATTCAAATATAGCAGCGATTATTGCACTTAGAAATTTTTTGTTGGGCTCAGGATAGACAGGGCAATAACTTTTCAATTGGGGTTTAATTGGGGGTTTTTCAGACAGGGTGACCAAATAAAGTTAATTTTTTTATTTTAATACTATATAACAACCTTGCAATATAAATGATGTATCTAAGGTGTACACGTTATTTGGATACTTTTTCTAATAGGAAGTATGCCTCTAGGATCAAGGTTTGCATTTATTTCATGACAAAGGGACTTTCTTATGCACCCTGTATGCGTTGCAATATGTATATACGTATCCCAATAAGTAAAAAAATGGTTTGACCATCAAAACATTTTTCCCCCTAATTGTGACGGAAAGTAAGAGAAGCCATTTCATTATCATGAGTATGAAAGAAAACCTGGGCTATGTGAAAGGGAGAGGCGTGACTTTCAGGGGTGCATGCCTTTCATAAAGGTTTGCCTGGTAAGCATAGACATAAAGTAGAATATACGGCCAAAGCCAGAAATTGGCCAGTTCCGGAAGTGGTTGGAGATCCCTGTCCAAAGTCTGATAGCAAAAGACATATTCACGGTCATCAGAGTTGGCATATTTTTTTATGATAAATTGTGTCCACGTTAGTTATGGCAACCCATCAAACTTCAGTCACATCATGTGGAAACAATTTTTTTTTCTTCAGAATTTGACAGAAAAACTATGTGTATATTATTGCAAATAGTTTTCTATTTTGAATTTTGCTTTTTTTTCTCTCGCCACATAGAGCTAATCCAATACAGCTGCTACACATGGCGATGTATCACACATTGGCGACGAAATAAAATGATTTGGTACATACTGAACCATCTTACATCAGCACATAAAACTTTAGCCAGGTATCTCTGGCAACTTTGCAAATTGGCCAACCGAAGCCTAAATCATTTCTGAAAATCAGACTAATTAATTTCAATTTTTTTTTTCTGCGTTAAGGAAGTGAAAACATTTCATTTTCTCCAGAAAATACCCCCACACTGTAACAGATGAATCTAAACAATGAGATCATGAAAGTCTTGAAAATATGCTTGCTAATATGTGCTTTGTTATAGCTATGTGCATTTACTACTTTTCTTGGGCAACATATAGGTAATCATTGTTAGTTACTTATACTATACCAGGGATAGCAAACTTTTATTTGAGGTCAAACATAATGATTATGTAACCCCAGTGAAAATGTTTACAGCTTTTGATGCTGTGGAACCTGGGAAAAACACTAATGGAACACCAGTTGGAAATTTATGGAGTAGAAGTGCAAAGGATCATGTGATTGTCACAATTACCCAGTATACTATACAGGCACATGTACCTGTATTGTATGATCCGGTTGTGCATCCATGAATTATTTCCAAATGAGTGACTCTCATAAAATTGGCCTAAATTGTGCCCCAGCAGTTTACATTAAATATATTTGACACAGAACTTTTTTTTTTCCGTCACTGTCTATTTATATTCCAGTTTCTGAAAAATTGCTACTCTGTTCTTTTATTTTTTTTTATCAATAGATTTTTAAAATTTGCTTGAAACAAATTTTCATTTGCTAAGGATAAGGAAATGTCCTTATCCTGGCTATTCTCAGCTCTTTTTTCAGATTATAAAATGATAACTTTCGATCTTAAAACAAAAATATATACACTTTTTTCTTAATAATATATATTTTTATACTTTTAGGAGCAGTATACTTTCATATTTCACCTTTTTTATAATTTGAATGTTTTTAAATCAATAAGTTATACCTCAATGAAAATTTTCCCCAGCTTTTTTTTTTAATTTGTGAGATATGGAAAGCATCGCTTTAAGTCCTACAACACCAGTTGCCACCTATCAAATTTTGTGTTGCAAAGGTTGACAAGAAAGTAGCCATCACTTGAATCTCTTTTTAAATAAATTAGAATTGTAAATTAATTCACAAATTAGGTTCCTTCAGAGAAAAAAAGAAATTAATGTTTTTATTACATGTCCTTCTCCTAGTTATTTTTTTGTGAAAAATATATTTATAATTACTTTTACTCCAGAGAATTCAATTATTTTTTCCGCAAAGCACATTTTCAGCATGTTTTTTATCAGAGTTACAAAACATGTAAAAATGTCTTTGTCTTTCTCCTGGCATCAGGTAATCCGAAGGAAGGTTTGATCTCAAATTAGGGATGAATAAAAAAGTAAAATTCAGATTTCTCTGTTGCAACATCAAGTTGCATTAATGTTTCATCTAAAGACTTTGCTTTGAGAATGCATCTGGTGCTCTAGCAAAACAAAGACAAATTAAAATTCTGTTGTCCACTATAAACTCAATGAAAAAGGAGCGAGAAACACAAACAATAAAAAATGAAAATGCAATTGACAAAAAAAATTGTTCAGAGTATAAATGCTTGTCCAAGTTAAAATGAGCTACAATAATAGATGGAACATGTTGTGATGTGCAAGCGTTAATATCAAATTAAATGCCGAAACAGGCAAAATGTCTCATTGGATTTGCCTATCTCTTAAAATAGTTGAATTTAAATTAGTTTTTTCACCATGAATTTTTAACAAACTTCATTTTTGACTATATTTCATTTATTAGAAGGTAAAGAAGTATTCCGAAGAATATTTTTGGATCTTTTGGTTGAAATTTTTTATTACATATTTTCCATTTTTTTGTCCAATTTTGTGAGAATGACTCAAATACTTCATGGAACCATATTTAAAATTTATGTATTCTTATTATATAAAAATTCTTGGCTGCAATAGGAGAATTTCTCAACGAGGAGTGATATATATAGAAGGGGATACAAGAATGGGAAAAAGGTTGGGGAAGAGCAGTATAAACTAATGGACAAGTCCATTTCATCTGAGGATGATGCCACTCTCTGCTGTCCATAAAAAAGTTTTTAACAGCTGGATGATGCTGTATTAGTATTCAGTGAGAGATGTATTAGTTATTCAGTGAGAGGACATGAGGTTTGATTACCTGAAAAAGGGGGCAGTTGAAAATTGTTTTTCTTTCTTTCCTAAACGGCATTTGGTGGCAGTGTCAGCAATTGTGATTTTTGGCCTGAGTCTGTTTCGACCGCCCATGTACAGTCCCGTTCAGTGCACACGAGCTTCAAGGAAAGATCAAGATACTCATTGCCTTTGTAGTCTAGTGAGCTCACCTGGACAGTGAGAGGATATGGGTTCAATTCCCAGTAAGGGAAGTTGTATTTTCTCTGTCCTAAATACGGACTGAATGAACGCCAGGGTCTCTGCCACCGGACTTATCCCGTTGCCGAGATCTCTTCCAGCCCAGCTTCGTGGCAGAGTCTGGAACAAAGTGAGTGTGTACACCTAACAGTCTGAGTGTGTAGCTAGTGTTGTGTATGATATTTCAATGCTGCCATCTATACTTCAAATTGTGAGTGAAGTGTAATGATTGAATATTTGTAACGTTATAGGCCTGTTGCTCTCTGTGGCGAGACTTTTTAACGGGGAGATCGGCTCGCATTCGCGCCTTGAAGTTAGGAACCACAGAAAACCTAAATACGGACTATCAGTCCCTTGGGATCACAGAGTGTCTGTGTCATTGTAATTTTACTTTTTGTGGAGTTTTATTGTTTTGTGTTTTCCTCAGTTTGATTGTATGTTTTATGTGTTGTGTTCAGTCCAAAAAAATAAATAAATTTTAGCATCAGCCAGCTGTTATAAACCTTTGTAAGCTCCTTCTTATGCTCCAAGTGTTGTTCTTCCCCAACTTTTCTCTAATTTTTTAATTCAAATATCTCAGCAAATATTGTACTTGGAAACATGGATTTTTTTTGTTGGCCTCAAGACAGACAGATTAATTTTCCAACTGGAAGTTAGAGGACAAGGAGAATGCATTGCGAACACATAAGAATTTAGACTTTTTAATTTTATGAGACACCATATTTTCACTTTCAAAACTGGCACAGAGTGATTTCTGAAAACATTTTGAGCATTTTTTAAGTTGTAACCATACCTCTACGACGAATTGTTAATGAGATATAGGCCAAATTAGGACTTATAGGACACCCTGAAAACTACACAGTGGTGGCTGCTCAACATGGGGCAAACCAGTCTTAGGCCTGATGTACCATTGATGAAGATTATGAGGACACCCTTTATATTGATTCTTTTTGTGGTGTTTTTTTTTTTTGTGAACATGTGTGTATTTTGTTTTTTATATGCTTCAGTTGTGTTGTTGAATTTGAGATTTAAGAGAAAACCGTAACCAATCCAACTTTTTTTTATGGTCAAATTCGTGTTCAGCATACTGAATTACATAATAAATAACTATTTTTGATTAAAACACATAAACTCTGTCAAAATTTGTAGTTCAGTGTAACTATAACAGAAACCAACCTAGAAGAAAATTATGTAACCATGTCCCATTTTATGTGAAAAGATAAGACATATGTTTTCTCCCCTCCACTATACTGCTCTACAACTTGATTTTTTTTCTCTCTTTAAGATCCCGCTTCTGTGAGAAGTTATAATAGAATAACTCTGTTTAATTTAGAGCATGATACTTTTTAAATATACATACACAGGGCTCCCACTCAAAAAATTAGAAAAATTAAGAAAAAGAAGGACTAAAAAAGTAGGATGGGGGAGGGTACCCCCAGACAACATAATCATAGCATAACAAAAATAAACATTCTGAAAGCAATTTTTTTTAATCAAAATTTTTTTTTCATTAATTTCTTCTCTTTTTTTCATAGCAGTATCCTGTAAGATTGACTCAAGTCAAAGCCAAATGACAGAAATGACTTGGTTACAAAAACAATTTTTGGCCAAAATAGTGTACCAGCAACCACATATAATTCATTTCTGTCTCTCCTTCCCAATATATATTACACTTTTTTTCCTTTTTTTTTGGAGTCTTCCACAGTCCAATCTCTCAACTCTCTTCAACAATGCACAGCAAATTATGAAGGCATGTAGGATTAAATCACAAGCTCCGGTGTAAATAAGCCATTCCAGAAGGGACAGAGCCAGAGTCGTATCTGGTTTGACAGTGTAAATGTCACGGTGAACTAGATGGTTTTACTGCGTTGCCATCTCTTTTTTAAAGGGATTTGTTTACATTTCACTGTTCAATACCAGTGCAATCGTTTTTGAAAAATGAAGCACTTTCATTTCTAGCTCTTTACTGAGTATTGTATACATGGTTTAAATCTCTGCATGCTTTAAAAATACAGAAGACAGTGGAATGCTATTGGGCAGTATCAGAATCACCTAACCTAGAATAGGCCTATGTATCCAACTGCTTTGTAATGCAAACTGTTGTTTCACCTATATACAAAATGTGCACCATAATTTTGAATGATGACTGCTAGTTACTGACCAAGACCATGAAAACTAATTAAAAATTATTTTTTCCATCCAGACAGAAGTTTTTAATGTTTACTCTACTTGTTGCACTCTCAAATAGAGCAAAAGAAAAATTAATAAACCAAATATGGTTCACATACAACCCCCAAATAACCTTGAAAACGATACAATTTCTGCTTTGGCAGAATCATTAATTGCAATCTATAACATTTATACTATTTGGCAATATATCTATGATTCCCTGCTCAATTAAAACCAATTACACAAATTTTGTAGATAGGATTTGGTAAAAAAGTAGGAAAAGTAGGACAAAAACTAGAAAATAGGACATTTTACCAAAAAGGAGGAAAAGTAGGATGAATGGGAGCCCTGGATACATATTATACATGTATTGAGAAAATCTTTTGCCAGAGAGTCAGAATCTGGTCAACAGAAAGGTCTTAGTTTTTTTTAACGTTCCACTTGCATTCACTATAGAAAGTCCATTGCAAAAGTAGCACAGTACACAAAAGTACCACACATACATGGGCCATAGTGGTTACCATGGCCCAATTACGACATTGGAACTTAGTATAAATGAAATAACATAAATGTTCGTCAACAAGGGAACAGAGGTACTAAGTTTTCCGAGCTCTCACATAGTCTTGCAGATTATGATGACTTATATGAAAAACCTAATTACACACACTTTTTAGCTTCAAAATATGCAAGAGACAACTTTGAATGAAAAGAAACGATAATTTAAATCAAAATTCTGATAATTATGAACAAAGCTTTTTCCCATGTTAAAATGTAGCCCCATTCCATACTTTGCGAAAGTAATAACTCCAAATAATAACATTATAAGTGATTCCAATAAGCGGCACCTACTGTACTGTGTATATGAATGCCAAAAAACACTAGCATCACATTTTTATTCAATATTGGAACTAGCTACTTCATGAGTATATGGTAATACAAGATTTTTAAACAAAAAAGCTACCATTTACCATCTAATCGTTATTACAGTGAGTTTGATACTGAGAATAATGATACAGAAATCAAGGTTATAATCAAGGAAGATTAACTTTTTAAAGACAAACAATCATCAATATAAGAAATAAAAATAAAATAAAAAATTACACAGAAGAGCATTTTTTCTCTTGTTCCAGCAATATACTCTGTTGCATGAGCATTAACTCACTTCAACTATCAATTGTCGAGTTACAGCATCTCTTCCTCCAATTTTAGCAGTAACTTTATTACCACAGACATTATCATCTTTGTCGAGTGAATAGGCATATGCTGTTAAATTCATGGTGCCAATGATATTAGGCTGGATGAGAAATTTGTGTGATCCACTCTTTCCACCACATACACATATTTTTGCACTGGTAGAAATACTGAGGATTTTGAATAAATCGCTCGGTTCCAGGGATATCCTTATCTGAGAAGAAAGGAGGAAAAAATATATAAGAGTGAACTTTGATAAATTAATAATGATCTATTTTTTTAACGCAACTTTACTAATATATGATTAGGTATTAAGTAATATAAAAGATCAATTAAAGTGAAACTATACTATTGCATTTTTCATTTATTCCATATTTATCATTAACAAGCTACTGCATTTTCCTGCATATATACAAATCTGCGTATAATAAAGGAATTTCTTAGAGAGGATTTGATGAAGCTAATCATTATATTGGTAGTTTTTTTTAAAACCCAAGTTGGAATATAAATAAATATTTAAAAAGTTTGTTTGTGAAATTTTTTTTAAAGATTTATAGATGGCATATAAATGAATGTTTTAATGAAATTTACATCTGCAAATTACTCCGCTGCAGACTGTGCTGAAACTTTTCTCGAAGTAGCAAAATTTACATTTGTGGATTATATGCAGGAAATTACAGAAACTGAGTTATTCCACTGCAAATATATAATTTGTTTTTGTTCTGAAGCTTTTTTATAATAGGCATGTTTTCAGTATACAGTGAAACCTGAATATAAAGACATTCTGCAGACTAAGAAAAATATTGTTGTAGAGAGATTATCATTATATATCGAGAGGCAACATTATACTTATATGTAATCAAATTTATATGCTATGTTGTCATCTTTTCAACATTTGCATTGTTAATACCACTAGAAAATGTGCTTTTGTGTATTTATTTGATGCAAAAAAATTGCAATTGATTAGTTTATTAATAAAATTCATTTAGATGCATTGTCCCTGTAAAGAAGTTTACACCATTGCACTTTTGTGTCTTACACAGAAAATAGTAATATAAATAACTTTCTTCGGCTTTTGGTGATCCTTTAGTGCAAAATATCTATGTTTTTGGACATCTTCACAGGAACAAAAACAAGTGACAAAGTTTAAATTGAATTTAAAATGTTTTTTAGCAAAATATAAAAACCATATCGTTACAGTGGTTTCGAAGATCTCTTAAAAATATAGTTAAAAAGAGGAATTTATCGTAGCAAAGGATATCATTGTATCTAGGAGTTTAGCATTAGACTATAGTCAATTCCAGATTTCAAAAAACATTGTAGAGAGCTTTATCGTTATATCGAGTATCGTTGTAGTGAGGTTTTACTGTAATCATTTTTTAATATAGGGTAAGATGTCATTAAAATTGTTATAAAGTCATTTCTAAACGCTCATAATGAACGCTCATAATCATAATCATGCTTTTTAACTCTTTACCTACCACATTATAAAAAGTAGAATAAAAAAAAATGATGATAAAAAAAAGAATAATAATTAGTGTAAATAATTTGGTAGGTCATTTTAGTTCTAATTAAATAAAAAAAAATTCAATTAACTAGTTAGCAAGTTATCTAATCCGGTAGTTTGACGTATCATCAGTAAATAAAAAATTAAATCAATAAAAATAAAGCGCCATCTATCTAGCAATTTCATTAAATTTTCATAATTGCAAATGTGAAATACCAAATAAAATTTCTTGGTTTCTAAATTCACGAAAGGGTAAATGCTATTTTTGTGTCTTGTTTCATAAATTAAATAAATTCTTCTCAAAAGAAAAAAGCATTTTAGCCCTAAATTAATATTGGAGGTTCTGGCACCATATGAAAACTTCAACTCATTAGAATTTCAATTATTGTAAATTGAATGTACATGCAATTCAAATTGCACCTCAAATCTCAAATATTTAGAAACACTTTGAGATACAGTAGACTCTTGATAATTCAGCCATGAACTAGTCTGGCCCATCCAGTACTCAGGAATTTTTAGGCAGGTTTCCTTCGAGCATAGAAGAGGAAAACATACCACTGCATGTCTTTGCATAGAAGTTTATATTATTTAAATGAGCTTTTTCAATTGACTTCCAGTAATCTGGTTATACCTTGGTCTGATATGTGCCGGATAAGCAAGAGTCTATTGTATTAAAGTTTGACAGCATTAAAATTCTAAAAACTAAAAGGAAGACAATACGTAAAACTAACAAAGCAGCAATATTTTCTACATGCAAAAGATAAGTGTTTTTTTTTTTTTTTTAAAGTCATTTAAACTTACTGTTAAACAATCAGTGAGATAGTTGAATACAGAGATCAAGACAGGGACAGACTCCCCTTTCACTACTGAATATGGCAAAGTAAATGATACAAAGAATGGTTGATATGACACTATTTTGGCTTCATCAGATATACCGAGCCCTTGTTTGGGATGAATGCATACAGCAGTTCCCATCCATTCTGTAATGGTATGAGGTAGGTTCCTCTTCAAAGCGATCTCACCGCTACTTCTGGAGAATGGGAAAGGTAATCATAATTTAAAATGCAAGAAATTCAAAATATAGATTCTATGAAACATCACAAACAAATAAATCAGGCAATTAAAGAAAAAATTAAGTCACTGAATTGGGAATAGTGATCTCCAACTGATGAGTTGCACAGGTTGGTCAAATGCAGCTCATGAAAAAGAAGTTAACATATGTAACATAGAAATATATTTCTAGGTGTGTGTTACCAAAGATCAGAAATATGTTTAGGTAGTATTACCAGATTCCAACATGACCATATTTCATAATCTGGTACAAATATCTCCAAATATTACTTATTTACGAGGGTATTCATATGGTATGATTGTATGTCCAAATTATATATATACATCATATCATCTTCTTCCAGGATTCATGTTCTAACTTTTATTTTGCATGCAAAGATTTGTTTTTCCTATTGGCAATAATGGTGTATTTTGTGATTTTACACTCAAACATCAGCAGGATTTGTCCTAGTTGAACAGAGACATCTATTTACCCTACGTTTAGAAGTGCTGAAAGATAGAAGGTTTCAAATTGCTGTCAGGCACAATCAATTTTCTAACACAGGAGATTACTTCTCTTTAAAGATGTTTCTAGATAGGCAGAACAAGTTCCAAACTCGTGATCTGGCATGTTGAAATACTACTACTATTAAATAGCACAAGCACCTCGTAAACTAGTGGTTATGACAAAGTGTGTCACACCACCTAAGAGCGTCATGGTGAGGTGGTAATATTGCGTGCCTATTCAGTGTTTTGAAGCAGTTCTTTGTCAGATTATTTAGGGAAGCCACAGATAAACATGAACTAGGTAATGCATGCCAATAAGTGTTGTGCATGCATATGCATGGTTTTAATGTGCCTATGATGCAAGAGATATGCACGTTTTGTGATTGAGAAGATGCTTCCCTACTGCTATTCAAGATGGTCTTTAGTGAGTTATGTATTACACGAAAATATTAGTTCCCCCTTCCCCTTTAGCTGTTGCCTCAGTAGACAGTGCATCAGCCTCATAACCCCTCTCTTTAGCCTCTATATTCAACTCTTAAATGCTGAATAAATTCCTATTTTCATTCACAGAAAAAACTATTCTTATTATGCTGCACTTAAAATTATAGTCTACCAATAACAAACATATACAGTGAAAACTTTGAGAAAGGAGGGGGAGAAGGAGAAACTTCTACGTATATCATCATAGATGTAAACTTTTATCCAGCCCGCGCCGCCCCCCCCCAACATTGTCACAATCATATTTCCAATAACTTTATGCCCATGTCTATAATGGCATAGCTGCCAACTTTTGAAAATGAAAATTCGGGAGATATTCACGCAAACCCGTATTTTATGCTAAAACCACTCCTTAATAAATACAATAGGGATATTTCCAAATAAAATAGGGATATTTCCAAATAAAATAGGGATATTTCCAAATAAAATAGGGATTTTCCAAATAAAATAGGGATTTTCCAAACATAAAAGTTAAAACATAGGGAATAAAATCCCTACTCAAAAACTGAAGTCAAATTAAAATAGGGATTTTACACACATGGAAGTTAAACCCCTTGGGAATAAAATTCATATGTGGAAAAACTAGTGAAATTGGAGGACAAAACTTCAATGATGTAAAAATAAATATTGTGTTCAATCAGAAACGCTGTGAACAAACATTCTGCGCGAATGACCCGAAAATCATCGGAAGATGAAGGAAAAAACCGTCGATTTTAGAAGAACACTGACTTTTTGTGACACTTGCTTGATGTTTTTTTTTTCATTTCACGAGTGATGATGGCAGTCTTTCCATGACCGATGTTTATGTCCGTAACACAACTTGTACAAAAAGGAAAAGTCATCCTCTTCTGGAACGTTTGATGAAAGGAAATTCATCATAATAAGTATCTTTAAAATTGATTAAATATGTTTTTGCTGATCAGTATTCATGTTTTGTTATATCGCACGTATGTAACTTCAACAAAAGAAATTTTGATCATATGCACGTCACTATAATCTTCAATTATTATCCAGGACTTATGGCTGCTAAGCCATTTCCCTGCACGATAAGACAAACAACTTTCTTGTTACCATCAGAGGGTTTGTAAAACTTCCTTAAAAAGGGAATTTCCCCATTTACGACGTGTGACGTCATTTCGAAAGGGGGAAAAAAAGAGGCTTCATGCCCCACAAGAAATTCCTTAGGGATTGTTTTCATAAGCTGGGATTTTTTTAATGAAGTAGGGAATTTTTAGGATTTTTTGTGATTTTCGTAAAAATTCTGGAGATTTAAGAACTTTTCGGGAGATTGAGCGATGAAGCTAAAATTTGGGAGATTTGGCAGAATGGAATGGTCTAGAATGTTCTGCTCATGCACATTCACTTTCATTAAGAGGCAATATCTTCAGAAGGCTGGTTATCTGAAGGATAGAGGGGAAGCGTTTCTTATAGAGAGGTTTTACTGTGCATCAAAACATTCAGAAATGAAATTAAAAGATGAAAAAATTCAAACCCTATTTCTTGCAGCTCCCACAGCCATGTCTCTGGAAAATAACTTCTGATCTCCAGGGGTTCCGCATCAGTATTTTCTATCGCTACATTATCTGTCTTCTCAGCTTTGACAGACATTGGTATGGCCATCTCAGCTGTGATAGGTATTGGTCCACCACGTAGAGCAAACCTTCGATTGCCTCCAATGAAATCTGAACCTCCTACAAATTAATTAAAAAAGTAGACAAAACAGATATTTTACATCACCAATCTGTCAAAACTTAACTGAACTTTTGCTAACGACACACACACATGCAATATGATAAAAAAGTGAAATTGATGGAAACAGACAGTTATTAATCTGTAGTTTTTTTTTGTTCAGGTCAGAAATATTGACATTTACTAGAAACACCAGCAGTATCACAAGTTTGGCAAACTGAATGAACATGAGCCGCATCCCACCTCACATCATCGAAGTGTCTACAGGAATGGATGTGTTCAGAAATGAAGGGGCACTCTCATTCTCTTAGTTAGCAATGCAGTATGATTGGTTCTGGTTCATAATTTATTAATCATACAGCAATAGTTGGCAGAGAAATCAAGAATCTTGTATAATCGTCCAACCTCACTTTATGAAAAAATCTATAATCTGATATTGAGCAAACTAGAATCGTCCAATAATGATTGGCAAAAAAAAATTGAAAATCTCATAAAATCGTCCAGTACATCCTTTCCAGGTCAGTCTAGTCAACATAGTTTGCAGATGGCTATTAATGTTCGTAAATGTCGGACACAGTGAGCAAGCTTCCCAATGAAAGTGTGCATGGCTAGATAAAGAATGGGAAAAAGCCTAACGCTGGGCACGAATCTAAGACTATTTCAACTGCTTCTAATCCCCCCCCACGAAGACTGTCTCAGACATGAGAAGAATCTCAGGTCTCAGTTGAAAAATTTGGAATTTCGAAGTCAGCCTCTGGAAAATGCTGCCTGCTGCCACAACCGCATTCGTTACTACGGTTAATAGGATAGCAATATTTGCCATCAAAAATGCTGGTAAGAGTTTGATGTCTTGTCCAAGTCCAAGAGGGAGTAAGGGTCCTCTGCGATTGGCCATGAGTATAGAGATATTCCGTATTGTCTGAACTTCTCCTAGACTGTAGAGACAATGTTAAAGGCAAAAAAAGTTGGTGAAAATGAGTGAAATCCTAGATGTTAGAGTTTGTTAGTGATAAATTAAATTAGTCAGAAAGGATAGGAAACTTTTTTTTTTTTAAATTTTAAATTTTTTGAGGTTTTTTTGAAAGATAAAGAATAGAAAATGAAGAGGAAAACAAAATACAAAAGCTTGATTAAATAAAAGATTTAGATCAGGCCTAAAATCCATCAAATGACCATCGTTCACAGAATTTCTCTCCACAAGAGTTAAAGTCCTGCAACAGTTTAAACATGATTCCATCTATAAATTTCAACAGCAATGTTGTTGATAATTGATTAGAGATTCACCGCTGTTTTTTTTTTCAACAGAGAAGATCTGGTTTCTGCACATTGTTACTGGAGATGTGACACTTGAGAGGGCCGGCCTACTCGATGCAAAGTCCCGGATATTCAGAGATCCCATATTCTGTGAGAAGGGAGTTTCCATCAGATGCGCTGATTTGGGACTGTCTTTTTTCTCTAGTACTTCAGAATGACTGGTCTCTAAATGAAGGATGTTGTTTAGGGATGGGATGAATAGTGATTTAGCCAAATGCTGAACATTCGGCTAATATTTTGGCAGAATATCAATTTTCTTCAAAATTCATCAAAATTTTAAATAAAATAGTCATTTTAATTCAAAATAAAATTATTAGTAATTTCAAATAGTTGATGTTGAATTTTAATTATGCAATTTATTATTCAAATAAATACTAAAAACTAGTGACTGAAAGATTTTTATTGCCACGGTTACTGACAATCAAATTTCAAATGATGATAAATTATATTTTAATATTACAGCAAGATACCTCAGCTAACGAAGATGATTCGTTCCGGACTCACATTTGTTAGCTGAAATGTGATTTCCCATAGGTTTCTATAGAAAATCATTTGATTCATTCCAGCTTCTGCCCAAAATTTTAAAATAAGTTTTTAAAACACAGAGGAATGCTATAAAAAAAAGACAAAAACTGATTGAAGGCTAATATATATATATATATATATATATAAATGAGAACATAGCGGAAGATGAGAGATGGTGTGAAGATTTTTTCATTTTCCATTATTTACACAACCAACACCAGCTTTAGTCTACTATAAAACTTGTGATTGCACAGCCCAATTGAGCTCATAAGTGTTCCCATCTAATGCATTTGTGATTTGGTCAGCTCATTTTGGTGTCTGATATATGCTAATGCAGATAATCTCACAGACTGTTCAGCTTGATGCTACGAGGCTTGCACTGAAAGAACGCATGCTCTGAAAACATAGATTACCTTTTTTTTCAATGAATTTTCTATTTTGGCTGAATCATTCATTTTGTATGAAATGGTTCAAAGAATTTCAGAAAGAGATACATCTCAAAAAAAGATTCCGAGGTGGACATAAGTAAATCGCATCCTAGTAACCAGAAATCGAAATAATCGGTGGTCTGCTGTTCCGATACCACTGATTAAACAATCGGACCACCAAGAAAAAAACAGGTAGTTCATGGGACCAGTGATGAAAAACTTTGTGCAGGGGCGCACAAAGTTTTTCCTGTGGTGCTACATTGATTGTGGAAGAATCTCCTATGAGAGAATCACAGATCCACAGAGGATTTTTTATGGCTTTTTGCACCTCCTTGGGCAACTTCTCATCACTCTTCTAAATGGTAATATATTTGATAAAATTAATTATTATTATTTAGAACTGATTTCGTTTAATGGACCAGTCTGTGCTGCTTCGCAAGAGTGATGTCATGGTAAAATGCTCGTCTTCCACTAAGAATGTTACCATCAAGGTCCATGGGTTCGAATCCGCGCATAGAACATTAGAAGCAAGTTCTTTACCCACTTGAAACTTCATTTCCCACCCAACTCCTCTGGTTGGAAATTGCCATGTGGCAATATATGACCAGAGCTGGTGTGCGGTAAAGTAGTCTGAGCTGCTAGTAAGGGGTCATTCAAGTATAGGTCAGCATCAGGGGGGGGGGGGGGTGTTTCGGATTTGCTGACTTTTGATGACGGGGGTTTGTTGAAGGTTGCTTACGTCATCAACCACCCCTTTTTGAAGATATGAAATATTCTAAGCTGCTGACGAAATTTTGCTGACGGAGGTGGGGGTCAGTGTTTTGCTGACTTTTGACAAGAGGGGAGGTCAAAAATGGCTGAAAATCTGCTTACATAATACTTGAATGGCCTTTAACAGTAATTCTGATGATGAATGATGCGAAAATTCAGCTCACATGATGCGACGATTTTATGTTAGTGCATGCATTCATATCATTGAAAATGTTCATTAGCTGTATCTGTATTCATTAGCCAAAGCAAAAAAATCACAAAACATCTTTGTTAACAGGAAAATTCATAAGCCAAGGCGTTCGTAAGCCAAGATATCACTGTACTTACAGAATCTATTTTTTTTTTAACACTTGTTACAATTTTGCATCTAATTAAGAAGATGTCAATCATCATTTACTATCAACTATTAATGCATCATAAAATTTACGACTTATTTTTCCACTCTAGATGTTCTTTGCCCCTCTCAGTAGCTCAATACATTTTTTGTCTAGATACATCCTACAGTAGTGAACTTGACTTGTGTAATTCATGCGCACTTCTATTTTATTGTAATAAGATTCTACTTTCAGTTGCATGTTTTACTTATCCTAGAAATTCACCCTGACATAACCTCTTGCACAGAAAGGTATATACATCACACAATAAAATTGTCAACAAAAAACAATCAGTAAATTGTTAATTTATGAGAAAAATTCCAATTAATATAATTTTTTAAAATTAGTTTGTTGTGCTTAGATTTACACAGATATTCAGCTGAATACCTCAGCATTATTTGGCCAAACCGAATATTTGGCAAAAGGACCAAATAGGCTGAATACCAAATAGCACAGCGTAATATTCTTCCCATCTTTAATGTTGCCGTAGTCACTGGTTCCTTGGAACTTTGATCACCATGTGAGCAGTTGGAATTTTTGGAAGATCTCTAAGAGAAATTTGATGTATTTCCTTGACTTGCCAGATGAACAGGGATTGTTTTTTTCTGTTCAGGATCTTGAGTAATTCTGGGCATTTCTTATAATTTCCTGGATGAGGACCAAGGCACAGAATACACGTCGAAATTTATTTTCCTCTGACTTTGCTGCACTTTCAAGGACAAGTTTCCGCGCACTCTTGACATACCTGCAGCTTTGATACAGGGGATTTCGCTAAATGTGAAAATCTGAGACACTGACAGCTTTGAAATGCATGAAGTTTTAGATGGCATCCGTTTGGTAGCTTAGCTAGTTCAGGAAACTATAATTCACAATTGGCAAATGATGTGTTTATTATGATGTGTTTCTACAATTGACATTTTATATATTGATTTTCAAATTTATAGTCTCTCATGGATTTATTGAGCAAGGGTTTATACAAGCAAATGCTAGACTTTTATTGGGTTTAGTTGCATAATTTTGATTCAGCCATGCTAACTTTTTCTCCCAAAAAAAATTAATTTCTGAGAAAATAACAGTGTTTACTCATACTCAATGCACAGTTACCTACAAAATACAACCCTGCTATACTGGGTTTGCATTATAAGTGGTGACAAATGCCTATGATAATGGTTCTCAAACTTTTTTCACCTGTGGTGCCCCTTGCCCTTATCAATGCTTATCCATAGCTCCCTACAACAGTCTAACAAAGAATCGCTTCAAAGCACTTTTGTCAGGAGATCTGCTTCATGGCGCCCCTAAACAAAGGTTGGCGTTGCACAGTTTGAGAACCATCGACCTATGACCAGCATATTTAAGAAAAAACACAAATTTTTGCCACTGAAATGGGAGAAATAAGATGCTTATTAGGTTCGAGTAAATAATACTGTAATTACAAAAATGCTAGTAGATGCTCCCACCATACTATGATGCAAAACAGTGTGTGGTAATATTAAGTTGGTACTCTTGTTATTGAACATAAGTATGAAGGCATTTTAATAGTAGAGCCTTTCCCCCCCTTTTTTTTGCCTAGGAAAATATTACTATATTTAATATGCAGAGAACAATATTGTAATATTGTAACTGTGAAAGTAAATACTTTGGAAAGGTTAAGTAACATTCTAGAATCTCACTTCTTGGTAATACAAATATTGGATGCACACAAGGCGAATTATGTATATTGAAATCAGTCATGACAATAGCACCAGCTTCCTGAAAAGAATAAAATAAACAAGATTAACAGTGCAAAAAAATGTAATTGCCTCATTCAGCTATAAAAAGTAGCCTGTGAGAGAATGTGTACTGGTCATGACTGCAGAGTATCACATGTGATCACAAGTGTCTAAACAAGTTAAGGGTCCAGATTCACCAAGCATTCTTCAGGACTGCTTTTATTTAATTAATGAAAGACCAAATTAAAATTACATATATTATGGTGATTGTAATAAGTCAGGTGATTATATGTAGCATGGGCCATTTTGGTAAGCTCGATAAATTTTGCGAATTTCTCACATTTACCAGCGGTTATGTATAATCCCCAACTCGTATTGATAAATATGATAAATCACCAATGAATTACTTAAATTTACTGGACATTTTGCTCAAACTTTAAGATGATGAGCCACTGTGGTGGTCGAGTGATCATAGTGATGGACTCACATCGCAAACACTACAGGTTCAAACTTCCACTGTTGCCACATTTGTGGTTGTCTGAAGTTGGCTTTCTGTGGTTCCCAACTTCGAGGTGCGAATGCGAGAGAGCCGATCTCCCCATGCCACCGAGAGCAACAGACCTAAAATACAATTATTCAATCATTACACTTCCCTCATAGTTAGAAAAATTGATGGCAGATGGAAGCACTACACACAACAAGCATCGCACAGAAGCAAACTTCACATTAGGTTGACAACACATACATGCACAGCTTCCAGCATGCCTCAGGTCTTCGACCACCTGCTAAAATCTCGTCATTGAGACAGAGCGGTGGAATATGATTTGCTTAGGAGGTCTGGGATGATGGATTTGATCTGTGATGTTGATTATGTTTAAAAATGTTGATAAATGTGAAGAAAGCTAACTTTACAAGACATAATAATTTATACATATTTACTTTTATAACATTTATTGTCATTTAATTAAATTTTTATGGCAAAATATGTGTGGTCCACCCCAGGGCCATCTTAACAATATCGTGGGTTCCCGGACTAAGTGGTTTTTCTGAGGCCGTACCTGATAAATTCTAGAAAATTTTAACTAGATCTCATTTTCATGAGGCTCCTCTACTCTTGAGGCCCCAGGCTGTGCTCAGGTGGGCCCATGCATTAAGATGGCGCTGGCTAACCCACCACACATGGGGAAATACTGATAAGTTTATGAATGCAAGTGATATTTCAGCATAATTTCTTTACTATTTATCTAACTTACCGAGACGATTGGTGATTATACATAATAACTAACGATTAGGGGCAGACAATTTATCACATTTACCATAACATGTATATATATACATTGTATTCACATGTGTACTACTGAAACCTTCAAGTCTAGTGTACTTGTTTAACTGGGGGGGGGGGCATTCATTAAGATACTGACTACAAGAGTGGCATTCTCAGCGCAAGCCCACAAAAGACTGTCTCACACTCTTGTTGTGCATTAAGCACACTGGAAATTTTAAGGTAAAGCAAACGGAGGTGCTTTAAAAGCAAAAGGAAGAGAGGTTCTCAGGGTAAAAAAGGGTAAAGGTGGACACAAGTTAATTTTTTCAACATTTCTCCAACACCAACACCGTTTCACCCTTCCAAAAAAGGAAGTTTCGAATGTAAAATAAGTAAAAATACAATAATATATGGTGTGAAGGAGCAGGTCGTAATTATTTACATTCCCATCATTTCTTGTGGAAAAGTTTGCTTTGGTATACAAGTGTATGAATTATGAGGATATTAATGAAACAAATTATTCCCATAAACCAAAGTTCTACTGTACTTGAAAATGAATGTTGGGGAAAAGAAGAATAAATGTTCATTTACCTCATATGCTGCTACAGAATCAAACTTATCAGGTTCATTTGGCAGAAGCGACTGTGAATAATCAGGCAATAAAGAACGTTTACTTCTTTCTGAAAAATCCCAAAATCTTTTATCACTGAAACTCAAATGAATGGACAGATTACATGCATCACAACTAGTATTTTGCAAAGTTGATTAATAAGTCATCTGATGACTTATTATAAAAGTATAATGATATATTCCACTGCTAATTTCTTCCCTGTAATAAAAATATTAGATCTTTTTAATAATGAAAAATAAATATTTATGCAAAATGATTGTTCATGTTATATCTCCCTTTATTTTGAAGAGAGGTTCTCACGGTAAAAAAGGGCAAAGGTGGACACAAGTTAATTTTTTCAACATTTCTCCAACACCAACAGTTGGCATCATGAGGCAGTATCTAAGTTGTGTTACTGGATACTAAAAGTCTGAGATTCATTTTTAGCCACAAGTCCAAGATTTCCAGTTTTCAACAGCTGACCGACCAATGATTGCAACATGCGCTTAAGCCATGGCCACCCTCATGTCAAGGATCGCACAATAGTCATTCACAAATCCAATATTTAACTTCTCTTGATCCAAAGAAGAAACAGTGGCATAGGCTGGCTACACACTGGCCCAGCTTGGCCAAATATTCCTTGAAAAATATTTGCCAATAACAACAGAACTGCTTTTTCCAGAACACTCTTCGTGTTGTGACTGCTGGCATACTTCAATCAATGTGTGGCCATACAGATTGGAAGACAGGAGAAGGAAGGTGGCTTTTTTGAATTGGGTTGGAAGCTGGAAGGTACTCGACCTGTTTTCCAATACCTTCCAGCCTCTAACATTTGACGTTCATTGCCATTAATCGAGCAACAGAGCTCTTGCTTATTAGTCTTAAGAAACAGAGGATTTGAAGTAAAATATCAGATAATATTCTACTGAGAACAAAGAGGTAAATTTTCCATCCATGCATACAAAGATATTTGTTTAAAAAGACAAAAAAACTGATTTTAGTTCAATATCAGTAGAACGTTAGAAGACTCACCATTATCCTCATTTCTACACATTTTCAGTACAGTCTGACGAGGCTCCGAATTCTTTCCAACATCAAGATATTGCAAGAGAGAAAAGACCTTGAAATAGAAGGTTAATTGATCTAATTAAATCATGAAATTATAAAAAAATTAATTCTTTGTTTTATACATCATTTGTGAATATACAAGGCTGCCTTTGACAAGCGCAGATTTATGCAAAAATAATTTTGAGGCTCTATTTCCACTTCCTAATAGTATTTAGGTTTTTATGAACATTTTCAGAGTTGAATGCAGTCATCTTGTTCTATTCTCATTACAAAAAATAATTTATCTTCCATTTACATTAGTAGAAGTAAACCCCTTTCTCCCTTAAGCATAAGACTTGGCATGGCAGCACCTATAGCACACCCCTAAGGGTGGCTCTGTATAAGCATGCTCTTGTTCAAATATTTTGTAGATGCAGTGGGTATATTGTTTACAATATTCCTGGGGTAAAACTACATGATATAAAAATTGTTTAAAAGCAGGGAATTTTAAATGTTTTTATCCAATAAGTAATCTTATTGCAATCAAGTTGCCAAAAATCAGAGAAAAAAATTATTAATGGAACAATCTGTTACCTTTTCCTTGCTGAATCTGTTTCCTTTATCCATTAAATGGACTGATTTGTCAACCATGCTGACACCACAAAAAGACTGTGGACTGGCAGATAATAACATTGGAGCCTCTGTATCTGGATATTGTACTGAATGACGAAACAAAAACTTCACCTATATAAAAAAAACATGAGAAAAATGACAAAAATCAAGATTGCTAATAATGACAAATGTATTATTATATTGAATCAAAGGGGGGAGGGATTTGTTCATAAAAGAGGTGACTATAAATGAGGGGGGCTGTTATTATTTGGCTATAAAAAAGGAGTGGCCATTAAGAGCAGTTTTACTGCATTTTATTTATGGTTTTGAAGGTATGACATTTTCTCAGCTTAGTTAACAAAAATTCACATAAACATGACAAAACTACTTGCTGCTCATTAACCAGATTTGTTATGTTTATAGCGATCAAACATGTTTTGCTAATTAATTGTGCAAATAATCAATTTAGAGACACAATGAGAAATATACCGAGGATAAGTTCACCTAACTAGAAAACTTTAAGCTTAAAAAATGGGAAAATACAGGGTAAGTGAAAGTTTATGAAGGATTTTGAAAATTAATTAAAAAAAATCAACCAATTAGCATAAAAAATGTGGTTTAAACTAAAATACTAAAATACTTATCATGGCATAGAGTTTAATTTGAAATTTCACTCACATATGACGCTAAATTATTTAAAAAAACTCGCCAAAAAACACAAAAAGTGACATAAGGGATACTGGTGTCCCTTGTGAAAGCAGTTGATTGGCAATGTATTAATAACTCATGGCCCATTTTATCCATCCTGTTGAAAATTTTAAAAACTTCAATCATATTCCTCCCCAACATCTGCACTCTTCCAATGTAAACATTTTCAAAAAATCAAGTCTTTTTTCATAGCTTAAGCCCTGTGTGACATCGAGGGCAGAGCTTAAGCTATGAAGGCAGACTTATTTTTTCGAAAATGTCTACATTGGAAGAGTGCAGATGTTAGGGGAATATGATTAAAGTTTTTAAAATGCTCAATGGGATGGATAAATGGACTATGAGTTATTAATACATAGTCAATCAACTGCTTCAACAAGGGAACACCAGTATTGATTGGTACTGGACAATTCTAGGTTGTGGTGTCGCAGGATGTTTTTCTCTAATAGGGTTGTGAATAAATGGAATAGCTTACCTCTGGGGGTTGTGAATTCTAACATGATAGACACATTCAAAAAGTACATTAAACATATTAGGATAAATCAAGAAGCTATTCATACTTATATGAGGCAACCATAATTTCTTATGGGCAGTATATTTATATTTTATCATAATTATTTGTTTTCTATTGCTCTTATTGGGTTGCTGACACATTTTAGATATGTATTCAACATCCATATTTTTCATGGGCATCTTTTTTCATCCAACTTGTTAGGCATTTTGTTTGTTACGGCCTTTGTATAAATAGTGTAGGTGGCGCACCAGATTGATTGAAATTTTGAACTATTTTTTAAATTTACCAAAGAAAAAATTTCTATGACGTGATAAGTACTTTAGTGCAAACCTCCCTTTTTTTGTGGATTGGTTTTTTTTTACTAATTTTTAAAATGTGTCATGAACTTTCGACCATACTGATACAGCAAATTTAATTTACAAAAGTAGAAGATGATCTAACAAATATTAATATGTAGTTAATTAAACATAAATTAAAACTTAACACCCAAAAAACAAAATTTATCTATATGAAGACAAGAAACAAAACATAGATTATAACACAAACATACATCTAAAAATGCATAATCATTGTCAGTAAGTGGAGAACAGTCAATGTCATTGCTAAGAAATAGATATTGTTCATGAGTACAATTATTTGGGGGTACCACAATACAGAATGATCTTAAATGAAACATGCACAGTGATATTTTAATAAAAAAGATTAGACAACATGCAGTGGTTATTTACAAAATGAAAAACTTGATCGATGAAAATTTTTTAAAAGATTCATTTTTTATGCATGAATATATTCAATTATTAATTATGCAATCAGTGCCTGGGTAGGAGCATATTATGAGAATATTTGGGAATTAACTTTCTGTACAGAGTTATCAAATTTTCACAATTAAATGAAAAATACTTAATGAAAAATCAAAATAGAACTACAAATAGATATAATCGAGTTCATCAAGGGCCGAAACCTATATAATAAAACATTATATAAAATAGCTTTTCCTACATTGCCCCCAAGATATTAAACATTTTTCTCACTGAAAAGCAACTTAATATCAATAAAAAAATAAATCATAATATATGACTTCGTTAGAAGCATAAATTACGTAACCATTTTGATGAAAATACTTTAACAGTAAATAAAAACAATATTGAACAGAGTACAATAATAAAAAAATGATACATGATAATTATATTATATTGAGTTTCACAATAAGTAACTAAATTCTGAACTTCATTCAAAAATATACATAAACAAAAAAAAACACATCTAATAAATATAATAATGATATTGCAAAAAAATATCTAATAACTAATTTCATTAGGCCTGCTGGAAGGACTTTTCAGTCCTTTGAGGCTACAAAGTGTTTGTATTATGTTGTGTGTATGTATTTTGTTTATTATACATTGATATTTCAGTATTATACGTTTGTATTTGTGTGTAACATGTCTACATGTATATGTATTATATTTTTGTATTTATGGAACAAAAAAAAATTAAACAATGTGAAGACACATACTTGACACATTTTATAATTTCCTCTATTTTACTAGCCCTATTTTTCATTTCCTATCCAACTGTGATGCCTAAAATATACTGTAATTTAAATACAATGATTAATGAGAATTGAAATTCTAAAACAGGCACTCACATCATTTCGTAGGCATTCTTTAACATCCACTTTTCTTGTATCAGCAACAACTTCTCCATCATCTTTTATGTAATAAACAAGTAGTCTGGCAACATGGGACATTACATTTCTCACATCAAAACTCAGTTTAAACTCAGTGTAGTTGATAGGTTTAGATTCAACAGGCTTCCTTCTATATACTGGCCTGACAAAAGATGTTTCATGGAGTAGCAGATGTTCAGGTAATATAACACGGGAGGCGGAACTGTCACCAAACGAACGGGAATGTGATCCAAGCTGAACGATTCTGCCTCTAGCCATGACCTTAGTATACAAAATAATTAATTTTCTGAGTTAAATTTTAAAATAGAAACTTCAGGGGAAGGGAGGACACATTTTTATAAGCATGTAAACATAGTAATAATTTTTTTATGTATAATTGCAACAGACTGGATGTCAATTCAACTTTTTCCGGGGGGGGGGGGGGGGGCAAAGAACATGTACTCAATGTATTTATAATTATATATATATACTGGGCCGCAACTAGATGCTTGGTCACAGCGCAAATTTTGATGCCCCCCTCCCCTTGTAATGTTGAAGGAGAGGGGAGAGGTTTGAGAATAAAATTTGCGTCTCCTCTGGTCCAGCGCCCGGGGCACGAAATCCGCCTGCTCCCCCCTAGTTGTGGCCCTGTATGTGTGTGTGTGTGTATATATATATATATATACCATTTTAGTGTATTTGGGGCGGTCAGGGGGTATGACAGGCCTGATGGGAGAACTTAAAAGTTCAACTCAAACTTATCATTAGGAATCAATTTTTTGAGTTACTTGAAATTGTGCTTAAACTTCAGTCTAGGATGATGAATTCCAATGATGTTGCTAGTTATGTTTCCACATATTAATAAATGAGAAGAAAGCCAACATTACAAGTGTGATGCAGTTTTTTACATTCAGATTTTCTTCATACTAATTTCAATTTAATTTTTGATGACAAAACACAAGTGCCACATGGATCACTTATGGAAAAAAATTGATAAGTGGTTGAATCAAAAGGATATTTCCGCACAATTTTTCCATATTTATCGAACTTAACAATTTTACTTGGGAGTTATGCATAGTCATCACTGAAAGCAATACAGTAGAGTCTCAATAATCTCAGGTGAATGGGACTGAGAAAACCTTGGATCATTGAACTCAGATTACCCGAAAATACATTAGCAATAGACTCTTTGTGGGGGGAGGGGGAGGTGGTCTTTTGATTTTCACATACATACTTACTCTTACGTATTTTGTTCTTAATTTAATGGCTAAGATTATGATTATTAAAAATAGATATTGACAAAGACTTGTAAACCTCACTTTAATAGACATCTGTGGAACAAAAAAAATTATCAGCAAAAGAGGGGGTGACTGTTAATCAGAGGTTGAATCCCTTGTATAATTTATTATACAAGAAAAATTATTATTTGGACATAAAAAAGGGGTGACTGTCAAAAATGGTTTTACTGTATCATATTTTTTACCAAAAACTCTGCTTTAGAGGGGCCTGTGAAAAATTCTGGAGGGGAGGGGGTACACCGAAGACACCAGTCTAGGGATCAAGAACGCTTAAAACTGAAATTACTCATATTTGTTGGAAGAATCAAACAAAATGAAATAAACCATGTTCTTGGTAAAAAACAGAGGATAGGTTTGAGAAGAAATTTTAAAAAGTCCCAGCACCCTGTCCATCAGTGCCCAAGTAGTGGTAAGATGCTCATCTTCCACCGTGGAGGTTAACGTCAGGGTCCATGGATTCGAACTGGGGAAAGAACATAGAAAACAAGTCCTTTACCTACCGAGCCCAGGATGGCCACTGATAAATGACGCCTTTATTTCCCACCCAACTCCAATAGTAGTATATGGTGATATGACAGTTGGTATGAAGTTGAAGTAGTAAAGCACCCTAGTAGGACTAAAAAGTGGGACCACCCCACAACATAATCATAGCATAATAAAAAAAATCCCTAAAAAAAAAAATCATAGCACTATTTTAGTATCCTATAAGATTGGCTCAAGCCAAAGCAAAATGACGGAAATGACTTGATAACAAAAACAGTTTTTGGCCAAAATAGTGTACTTAGCAACCCTATATAATTCTTTTCTGTCTCTCCTCACAATATAAATTACATTCTTTTTTGGAGTCCACCCCCAGTCCGGTGTGTCAACTCTCTTCACCAATGCACAACAAATTTTGAAGACATGTAAGTTTTTTAAGAATGATGCTCTTTCAAGACCACTTTCAAAAGCACAGTGCAAAATGTGTATATTTTTATGCTCCTGCATGCCCTAAAAATACTGAAGACAACTGAATCCTATTGGGTAGTATCAGAATCACAAAACCTAGAATAGGCCTATGTATCCAACTGCTTTGCTATGCAAACTCTTATTTCACCTATGCACAAAATGTGCACCATAATTTTGAATGATAAATGTTAGTTACTGCCCATGACCATGAAAAGTAAATACAAAATTATTTTTTCATCCAGACAGAACTTTATGATGACTAGTCTACTTGTTGAACCCTCAAACTAAGCAAAAGAAAAATTAATAAACCAAATGGTCCACATACACCCCCTCCCAAATAACTTGAAAAGCGATACAATTTCTGCTTTAGCAGAATCATTAATTGCAATCTACTACATTTGTATTATTTGGCAAATATATCAATGATTCCTCCTCAACTAAAAATTACACAAATTTTGTTGAAGGAAAAACTGGAAAGTAGGATAAAAGTAAGACATTTTACCTAAAAGTAGGACAAGTGGGGGAGCCCTGCATATACATTGATTCGAGAAAAATCTATCAATCCGAACAACCAATAAATTATTTATGACATAATCTGTTATACTCGATGAGAGAAGTTAAGAAAGCTTAAAGGGGGGGGGGGGGGGAGGTTTGGCATCTTTGCTTACGAGTTACAAAGAAAAAGTGCTGGCTACATAGACATGTTCCAGTGTGATGCCAAAGATATGTAATTAATCATCTGAATAAAAAAAAAATAATTCAAAGTTAAAAAGATCTGATTCATCTATGGATAAAGAAGAATAAGAAACTTCATGGTGGTGTTTATACCTGGTGATAAAACTTGATATCTGATTCCTGAGTGCTAGTGTACAGAACCTTAACACGCTGTAATCGATCACAAGGAATGTCTTTTGGCAAAGGCTCAATTTGTAAGTAACTATTAGTTGGGGAGTACCACGGTTTCAGGTATATCTCAGCAGATGGATATTGTTTGTCATCCCGACCTTCTTCTATCATATCTGATGCTATTGCCTACAAGAGAAAAGAATGATAAAATAAATTCCACCGAATTGCTCTTCAAGTTGAAGAAATAATGCAGTAGAACTCCTCTTTTGTGAATACCAACAGGATAAAAATATTTGACTGCAAAAGAAGGGTAACCATTAATCAGGGGGTTTGAAATGCATACTTTTATTGTACAAAGGGAAATTATTATTTGTCCATAAAAGAGGGGTGACCGCATCTGAGGGGTTTTACTATAAGAATATGTTATCAGAAAAATATAGAGGTTAAAAAATCTTTTGGAATTATTCTTATTTCCCCTCATTAACAAAATATGCATTAGATTTGAGTGAATATGGCAACACAGTCGACACTCATTATAACAATCCGGTTATTGCAACAGTTACATTTTATGACCAGTACCTTACTTACCAAATTTTTTTTCTGTTTATTCCATGTTATTTTTTATCCTCTATAATGACCTACTATTACTTAACCGTACATACACCTCGTACACATTTCTCTACAGAAGTTTTAACGAATTGTCACATGCCGGAATGTGCGTGTACGTGTTGTGAACCTAACATGAAGTTTGCTTTGGTTTCAATGCTTGTTATGTTTAGTGCTGCCATCTGCAATCAAGTTTTTAAACTATGAGTGAATATATAATGACCTACAAAAACGATTCAATCCAATATCCAAAAAAACTCTTCTGTGTCCCCCCTCTATTTTGTTAAGAAATTTATAAAACCTGTGTTTTCCATTTGTCAAAATTGTTTGACCTTGACCCTTGATTTTTTAGAATTCGGTACATAGGTGTCATAGGTGTGTGTGTGTGTATATATGTATACACACATACACACGTATAATAAATTATTACAATTTCATTATTTTCTAACCGGATGCGTTTTCACTGCAGCTGCTTACATTATAAAAATGAAAAATATATATTTTTTCAAACGCTAAATACAGCAACCTCCTGATATAAACTTAGTTATATGTGGAGCGGGGGGGGGGGGGAAGAGGTCGTGAAAACAAATATCAATTGTATTAACATACAATTAGAAATGCATCGTTACTTTAAGTAATCAATCTGAAAAAGTTATAAGTGAATAAACAGTCGCTCAATCATAATTTTATATTTCCAAATGTTGTCATATAATGTTAAAAATGCTTTAAAAAAAAAATTATCTAAAAATCCAAAAGCTAAATTAAATTATGTACAACACCTCAACAGAAATTTTTTCAGTTGATGAATCTTGAGGAGGAATGATGAATTCGATAATGCCATCCCTGTTACTGTGAAATGTATTACACAGTTTGGATGCACGCAGTACCCTAGTGTAGTTGTTTTCTTTAACTGGTTTTGCACAAATTCGCACTACTTGAAATGATACTGGTTGCTTATTAGGCTTTACAACCTGCACCTATGGGGGGGAAAAAAGATGAAATACCTATTTTATTTATATAATATTACAGCACCTAGAAAATACAAAAGCTTTGGCTTCTTTAAACGTATTTCTTTTTATGCTACTACAAACTTCAACACAAATTCAAGAGCCACAACAAGCAGCATGCCCTATAAGGTGGATGAACAAAAAATGCAGATTAAAAAAATATGAATGTCAAATACAGTCGAATTCCGTTATAACAAACTCCAACAGACTGGAGAAATCACTTCGTTATAAAGGAATTCCAGGTTTTTTTACGTTGTTCGCATGCAAACTTATCTGGGGGAATAGAAAAGTGTTCGTAAAAATGAGATTTTCACTATAACAGCATTCGTTAAAACTGTATATTTAAAATACTTCATCTAAGTATGCTTTCATCTCTATTTATCTCAACATGAAACATGAATATAATTTCTTTTAATGTTTTAATCCAGTATAGTCAATCACGTGCCACACAATGCATTTTAGTATTAGTTTGTCCAATTCTCTAAAACTAAGAGTTGGATTGTAACACACAGAGAGAGAGAGAGAGATATGGTAAATATTTTTCTCCCTGTCAAAAGAAATATCGTATATGTGAAAGTAAAGAAGGATAAAGCAGTCAAACCTTTCCATAGAATGGAAGTCCAGGCTTAAAGTAGTGCGAGTTTCTATCAGCTCCCAAGAATTTCAGTTCCATCAAAGAATCCGCCACATTAAAAAATGCAGAAGCAATCTGGGATACGCCTTAATGCAAAATATGATAAAGAAAAGAATTATACTTGAAAAAAAAAGAGACACGAATACACAAGAGCATTATTTTCTTAATTTTACCACAATCTATTGTTACAGTTCTAAGATTTTTATAGTCCATGTTTCTACAAATTGCCGATGATGAAAGGCAACACTGAGATAATCTAGTAACTATGCTTGTTTTTGAAGCTGAAGGTTACAAATTCAAATCTAGCAACCATATACAGTACAAGTCTGACATAACAAGTATGGTCTATAACCAGAATCTCTCTATAATATAAGTGATTTACAAGTGATTGACAAACACCTTCAAGATATGAGAAAAATATGTTTAAACAGCGAGTTGAAAATTAGAGAGTAATAGCTATAGCATCAATGAAATTCTTGAAAATGGCCCTTTTCTCTTCAGAAATTGAACTATAGCTCATCTCAAAAGTTTAGACACTATAGATTTTTAACTGTGCTGTCAAAACCATTTCAAATTCTGATTTCATTTTTTTGCTTGTGATCAGAATGCAGAAACCTACCTTAAACTTTGGTCATTGTCGAGGAAAATAAGTTTTGGATTTTTTAAACTCAAAATTTTGAAAAATAGCTGTCTCAAAAGTTTAGAAAAAACTTCTGATTATATGCAAATTTTGAAGGTTGTGTCTATATGGTGTAGCAGACAAAATTCTGATAGTACAAAAGTGGAAAGCTATTCAATTGGTTTTTATTTAAAAAAATTGCAGAAGTTGTCGCATATTTTGTACGATGAAATCCTTCGAGTATTTCATTTGAAAGGAAACAGAAAGGCTCTAAAAGGAATTGCTATTGCTTTGAGCAGGTTGAAATGTCTGACATATATTGACCCAATGCGTGTCCCAAAAGCCGAAACCTGGTTGCAGTAGGCAATGTAGTACAAGTTCACGAGAAAGCAAAACTGTTGGAAGATTGGCTTAAATGCAAAAATTACCTTGCATGAAATTATGAAAATATCAACAGATGCAGTTCATAGACAGATCAGAGAAGCTTGTATTTGGTTCATAAAAAAAGTGGTTAGGAAATCACCTGTCACAAGAAAGCACCAAAGAGAGGTGGAGAAGATATACTGAAATGGACACAAAATCATGTTTTACAGAAACAAATAGCTTGGTATCATATTTTAGTAGCGTAAAAAAAAAAAACGAAACTCACATGTTACAGACAGATATTTTCAGCATAAAGTAAGATGAAGCTTCGATAATAGTATGGGCAGCATTTGCTTCTAATGGTCACTTTAATTTACTTTAAATTTAACTTTTGGAATTGATAGTCAAAACTCTGATGCTTAAAGGAGACCCTCGAGAACAGTTTTCTACTGAGTGGAGGAGATGTAGGAGGACCAAACTTGACATTTCAACATTGTAATATGTCCATTCAAAGATCTGCTGCCACAAAAAAGCTCTTTAATTGCGAAAATGTATCGGTTTTAGACTGGCCATTGATGAGAATCCTGACTTGAATACTATTAGGAATGTATGGGGCATACTTACGATAAATGTGTTTGCAAATGAAGTATCCAACTGTTGATGACTTGAAGATCTATTAAGGAAGCATCGTAGTTTTTGATGTTGAAACCCTAGAGAATTTAATTAGATCCAGGGAGGATAGTGTATTTGAGGTTGATAGAAACAAATGAAAAGTCTATTAGCTCTTAAAAGCCTGTAATTTTTTTGTAAATCTGAATATTCCCTGAACTTTTGAGATAGCCATTTTTTGTATTTTCGAAACTATAAATATTCTAAATGTTCCTTTGTAATTTTTTTTTTCTATAAATGCTTCAGGTATTATCCATTAAAAAGTGCTGATTTTACTTGCAATATTATTCTTGTTATTTAAGAAAAGTGCATTATCTAAACTTTTGAGACAGACTGTTTAACTAGTTTAATACCATTTATTAACGCACATGCTCCTTGTAAAAATTATTCTGAGGCATGTATAACAAAGTATGTACACAAAAAAGTTGTATTTTTAACCCCTCTCTTCTCCTTCACAAGCTTTTCAATATACATATGTGGGGCATGTTGCAATTCAATAGGACTTTTTTTTAACTATGGTTTTCTTTCACACCATACTTTACTTACCTTGCTAAGTAAGGTATTTCTCTTTACTTAGCAAGGAACTTAGAGCGGCTTAAGGTTGTTTCTAAGTGGCTGGAAAAATCATGCTAAGAAAGCTCTTCCATTTGATTGAAAGGAATTAACAAATTCCATGAAGCCATAGAACTGAGCAAGGACAATTTTAATTTGCTGTTAGTTGGCTAAATGGTTTTGAAAATACAAAATTCTATGTAAAAGTTTCTTGGAGAATCAACTGCCATGCATCCAAAAAAATCAATTTTGCAACCAAAGTTCTGTTCATTTGCTAATATGAGAATGAAATTATCAAAAAGACTATTATAATGCAGATAAAGTAGGCCTTTCTACAATTAATTACCTGACAGAGCAAAAAACTGAAACTCACTTATAACGAGGAGTCTGTAATAACAGCAATTTTTCCTGCGATTTTAAGCTCTCGTTATAACAGACTTTTATTGTAATATTAGCTTGTCCAGTTGTGAAAAACAAAGAATTGTTTCTTTAGAGTAATGAATAAGATTTATATTCAACAGTGATTTTCCAACCTTGTGGAACTGATGCAAGTTCCCTTTTCTTTAAATGCATGATGACCAGAATCGGGCTGATTTAGCTCATCTCTTATAAGTAGGGATACAATCAGCAATTCAGCAATACTTATTAGTGGCAAGCCATTTGAGTGTCACTGGTCCATATAGCCATCATTCAATGTGACTTTCACTAGCATGATCCCCCCCACCCGCCCTCTTTATGATTGCACAGAAATCAGGTTTTAAAGTTCTAAAATTGCTTTCTAGTTTTGTATCTTGCAGCAATTTTGTCCAAATTTTGAGGAAAAAATCATAGTTCAAAAAATTCATTGCAGATAGCAATACTACACAAACAAGCATTACACAGAAACAAACTTCACGGAAGGTTTACTATACGTATGCACACATTCGAATATGTACCAATTCGTTAGAAGTTCCACAGAGGAATATGGACGAGGTGCATGTCTGGTTTAGTAGTAGCAATTTTGTCCAACACTAAGCAAATTCATTCAAACACAGCTTTGAAATTCCTTTATTGCAGCAGTAAAATGACGATTCATTTGTGCATATTTTGCAACACTATGAGCGTATACATATATCTTTCTGAAATTTTTTTTTTTGCAATACAATTATGGCATATTTTCAAAAATTACTTCTCATATGAGCTCATCAAACTACCATCAGCATGACAGTCATATCAAAAGGCCCAATAATATCTTAAAAACATAATAATCATGGTAAAACATCCTTTCAGGATTTTTTTTTAAGCTGCAGGGGGGGGGGGGATAGATGCAAAATTTTGTCTTTTAACCCCTCAACATCGAGAGGCGGCCAACTGCATATTTCAATTTTTTAATCCATAATATTATTTCCCGACCTCTGCATGTTTGGCAACATTTGAAAGACAAATAATGTGGCTTTGTACAACCAAAACCACATAATATTATTTTCATTTATCATATTTTATTGCAGAGTGATGAACATTTGCTGCTTAACATGTGGAGATCCGAGATATTATTGTAAAGAGCATGTTTTCGCCCATTTAGTTGAAATGCCCTGTATAATTGAGTTAGTAGTTCTTTGTTACAGCCAAGAGGCTCTGTGTTATATATCTAATTTTTGTCAGCCATAGAAGTGAAAAAACTATTTTGCAAAATAAAATATCATGTAAATTTTTAAGTAATACAAATGTTACTATATAATATTATAGACAAGACCCTATTTTATAAGCATAAAAATATTTTTACTGAACAGCTGCAAAAACCGGTGATTCCATTTAAATCTCCTACGGGCTTGAGGGATTAAATCAGAAATACAAAGAATTGACGCCCATTAAATGAGAGTAAACTGTTTTTTTCGTGAATTTGTACAAAGCTTAAGACTGTAAATTAGCACTGACACAATTATTAGCAAATGTGTCAAGATAATTTTGTTTTAATCCTGCTACAAGACTTAAGCCTTACCAGTAGTGTTTTCAAGAACTTCAGCCACAACTTTCACTTTCATGTACCTTCGAAGATGAATTGAATGCCCTCTAACCGTGAAGTTGGTGCAGCCAGAAATCTGTCGATGAAGTCAAAAGAAGAAAGTAACACAAAAATGTTCATCAGTCATGAACACAATAGTAATTACCTCACTATTTATGTCTTATGCTGAGATATACAATATGGAGTTGAACGTACAAATCTTTGATAACTACACAGAAAAGACCTTAGCACTAATCAAAATGAGTATGGTCATAATGATCTCATCAGTATTTTTCATTTATAATTGGACCTCGAAGAGGTATGTTTCTCATACACTCCTTAAGAGCTATCCTGAGTGCAATATTTCCTGTAAGAAAGGAAATTTTCCGTTGTATAGTGGTTATCATGCAGTAATGCGTTGTCACCACAGGCTTCACCTAATCTTTGATAACATTCTGAACATTTTTTTTGACAGGTTACCTCTATTTTAACCACAATTGCTATTTGAATTTTGTTAACATGCTTCAGAGTGGTCAAGACATTTTTCATTTTTAACATTCAACAACTACATTTCTCACTCTACTGCCCACTCTACATATTGGCACTAACTACATCTAATGACATCCACTTCCTTTTTGTGCATATGCAATGTTTTGCAGATTTTCCAAATATTTTGTTTTTGATTTAATTGTAATTCTTGTAAATAATGTGCAAGTATAAGAAACAGATGAGATTAAATTTGCAAACTCAAGGTCGGCCACAAAATAGACCAATATCAAACACTCATTAATGCATTTTTGTTTAATGCTTTAGTACAGATCTATGCCAATATGTATATCGATGCATGATTCATGCATCAAAATTCAAATTTACTTCCCAAAATTTTGCTGAGAAGTGAAAATATTCCTTTAAATTTTAAGAAATTTTTTAAATATAAAATTATTTCTCACGGGCAAAAAAAAAAAATACAGCTCTTTTAACAAAAATACCCCTTAAAATTTTCGAAAGGAATGAAATTACTCTTCAAAATTATATTTTCGGAGAGCATTGGTACAGATGATACTTACCTTCTATCATCTAAAAAAAATATTATTTTCTGTGTGTGTGTGCATGTTCTCTATATAAATCTAACTTTAGGCTGATTTTTGCCAAATTTTGCATATGTACCAAACACGACCCAACTTGAATGATATAGGCTATTTTAAAAGTTTGTTAGAGCTGACCAAGAAACTGTCGGCAGTAATGATCAATAGGCTTCTGACTTTAGGAATGCTTACTTTGGTTACCATGTTTCTCAAACAATGCGTTTAAGACATGTTTACACCTTTACCATGGTTTATCACTTCTTCAACGCTCTCGGTATATAGAGAAAACCTGGGCAGTGCCAGGTATTACAGTTAGTTAACAATAATCAGAAGATGTGGATAAAATTTCAGAAAAAAAAAAGATTTTTTTCATAGGAAAAATTACGAGTTCTGCAAAAAATTGTGTTTTTGTTTGTTTTGTTCCAAAAACAACATTTTTAGTCTCTTGGACAACCGGTGGTATCGGCATGTATGTGAAAAAATGTCACAATTAAAATGGATCAATTTTGAAAATCATTGTTCATTGTAACTATGCACATACAGAATGACACAAATTAACACATAAAATACTCCAAGAATTCATAACATGTTCAAGGTATGATTGGGTGCTGAAGAGCTGTATTGGATGGTTAGGCAAGATATGCTAATTAGAGCCCAACATATATAGCCGAACCAGCCAATACAGCTCTTCTGTACATGCATATATGTAACTCTGCACTGCGGTCTCGTTATTTAACCTCCAAAGATGGTTGTCACAGATGGAGGTGAAACGTAAGGGCATAAATAAATAGAACCATGGCCTCACAGACTAGAAGTTGAATATATTTCATAAAATATTTTTCACAAACATTTGGATTATTGTATTTATATATATAATAAACACAAATATTTGTATTTGTACCATTAAAATACAGTGGGAAATCCTATATAACTATAAATCTCCTGCAATATTACTACAAGTCCCGATGCACTTTCAATAGTGTTAACACAAATACAAAGGCCACAACAGATATGGCAAAACACAACATATAATGATAAGTTTCTCTGGTCCCTTGAGTATAGTTACATAGGTGTTTCACAATGTGACCCAATCCAAAGATTGTGATCACTGTGTCAAGATCTTTGACACTAATTGAAGATTAGTGTGGATCTTTGGAATGCACAGACAAAAATTTGGATTTCCCTTGGCAGCCCCCACAAAAATGAGTTCACTGTAGATGAATAATTTTACAACACAGTAAGAGTCAAAAAATCCTTCCTTTACAAATACAGATTCAGAAGCAACACAGCAACAATACTCACCGGAGATGTGTTGTCATAAACAATATTATCTTTAGTGGTGGTGAATGCAGTACTTCTATCTTGGAATATCTTTGTGTGAACTTGCCCATCAACATTTTTGCCATAGGTATAGCTAACAAGGTAAGTAAAGGTTTTGTTTAAATAAACTCATTATACAAACAAAATTGCATGAAAAAACCAGCAGTTGTCTGTATAATATCAGGGTATGAAAAAATTATGATTTTTTTTTTATTTAAATCAGATTTTAATTTAATTAACTGACTTAATTAAAAAAAATTCATAAGGAATGTATATTTTCATATCACCTACCTGTTTTTTTCACATAATCTCTCAAATTTAATTCAGCATTAATGAATAAACTACAAACGAAATACAACAAAAAATATGACACCAGAAATCTGTGTTTATGTAACAGGAAAGGCCATTGCGCCCAAATTAATTTCATGGATTAAAATTTTTCTTGTAGAGAAAAATGCTTTTATTAAAATCAGGGCTCCCCCTCTTCTGCTCGTTGAAGTAAATGCCTGGTGACGACTCAGTACAATCGAATCCCGTTTTAACGAATACCGATATAGCGAAAATCTCATTTTAACGAACCCTTTTGTAATCCTCCAGATAAACTTACATAGAAACAATGCATAAACATGGAATTCCTTTATAACAAAATTTCGTTATAGCAAAGTGATTTCTCTGGTATCTTCGATTTCGTTATAATGGGATTCAACTGTATCACATATGGTGCAGGTTTCTCGATTCACTCGATGTACAAGCAAAGGATCATTCAACATCTAACAAATGAAAAACATATTCCATTTACAAGATTGTTTCTTGCGCAATTGATGGAGGCATTTATTATGATGCATTCCCAACTTGTATGATGTTGCTCAATAATTCACACATTTTTACTCTTTCACAGATTTAACCTTACTATACAAACTGATAAAAACTACATGTTAACTGCCTATACATTTATGTTTTTGAGACGTAGAAATAGTATTCTAGAGTTAATAAGTTTTGATAAAAAACAAGTTAACTCGAAATTCTAATATGAAAAGAGAAAAATTCTAAAGTCCATCAATATTTATGTTGGCACACCATCTATTATTATTTTGAATCAGCAATTAGGGCATCAAAAATTCAAGGCTTTATATAAAAACTAATTTGTTTTTTTTTTAATTAGAGTTTCGAAAAAATTACCACCAATTCTAATATGTATAAAAATATCTGGCGGAATTATTATGGATCACTCAAAAAAAAGTGTAAATATTAATATTTTTAATGACAATAGAGGCCAAGAATGAAATTAAAAATCCCTTAACCATAAAGTCTTAGAGCGACGTCATTCAAACAACACAAGATTAAATAGACAGAGAAATAGAGGAGAAAAAGAGAAACTAGTTTCTAAGGAAAAAAAAAAGCTGGAGAAAAGAGGGAAAAGAAATTTTTTACAGATATCGCCAAGAAGCACGAGAGCCTGGGCTACAACTGGTTTTACAGTCTGTATTTACCAAAGATCTTCTATACTTCTTTTAATGAAGAACTTTAAACACACATAAATAACATACATACCATACCACATTACTTTTACTTCAATATCATTGAAGTTATGTAAAGGGAAAATGAAATTTAAATTTTAAGATTTAACAATGGTTTTAATCCTGATTTAAATCGGTGTACCCAGTCTAATATACAGGAATTAAAACCACACATAACAAAAATTTGTATGCAATGAACAAATTAGTTTTTATATAAAGCCTTGAATTTTTGATGCCCTAATTGCTGATTCAAAATAATAATAGATGGTGTGCCAACATAAATATTGATGGACTTTAGAATTTTTCTCTTTTCATATTAGAATTTCGAGTTAACTTGTTTTTTATCAAAACTTATTAACTCTAGAATACTATTTCTACGTCTCAAAAACATAAATGTATAGGCAGTTAACATGTAGTTTTTATCAGTTTGTATAGTAAGGTTAAATCTGTGAAAGAGTAAAAATGTGTGAATTATTGAGCAACATCATACAAGTTGGGAATGGATCATAATAAATGCCTCCATCAATTGCGCAAGAAACAATCTTGTAAATGGAATATGTTTTTCATTTGTTAGATGTTGAATGATCCTTTGCTTGTACCAAATGAAAACAAAAAATGCTTATTAAATCTAAACTGTGCAAGAAAGTATTGTTATTAATCATAAACTGCTCAGTTACGACAGCAATCAATTGAATTAATCTCTGGAGCTTCATCGATTCTCTTGAAAAAAAACAAACCTATACTTTTGATCCATTTGATTCGGATGATGCACATATACCTGATGATGGTGATTATAGCAAAGATATGGTGGGATCTTCAATACCACTTTACGCAGGTTTAAGAAAGCCCATATGAGTGTTTTTGAAAATTTTTTCAACATGAACAATGGGCATGAAACTGTTCACGACACTGTTTAACAGCTTATGAAAAAGGCCTATTTCAGAACATGTAGCAAATATAGTTGAAGTTAGGTTTTACGAATCAACACGTTTTTTATGAATACTACTATTTAGCCTTTCTTTTTTCTTTTCTTTTCAAACCGAGCACAACTCAGGTCTATCGCCATAGGCAATTTACTACCTAGTGAGTTGTGCCGGAAGTGTAAGTGTGTGAACCTAACAGTTTGAGTGCGTGTCTAGTGTTGTGTATGATTTTTCAGTGCTGCCATCTATATCTCAGAAGTGAAGTGAGTGATGTGTAGTGACTGAATATTTGTACTGTTTGTAGGACTGTTGCTCTCTGTGGCGAGACTTTTTAACAGGGAGATCGGCTCGCATTTGCGACTCGAAGTTGGTAACCACAGAAAACCAACTTCAGCCGACCACCACTGTTGTGACAGTGGTGCTCGAACCCGGGTCCCCGTGATGCCAGTCCGTCATTATGACCACTCGACCAATACAGCGGATACTATTTAGCCATATACATGCACTTTGTATACATTCCTTTGTAGAATTTCTAACAAACTGGTACATGCAGTAATGTGTGTTCTTAGTGTATGTGTGGCCTTTAACATATTCATATTATTGGAGTTGCACTTGTTTTGCGTTCTGTTGGTGCTGTGTTGCTATACATAGTTGTGGAGGTCACTCCTTGATTTTGCTTGGCTACTATAACAATATGAATACGTTAAAGGCCACACATACACTAAGAACACACATTCCGGCATGTACCAATTGAATGACTATAGAAACAATTTCAAATGAGAAACAGTTGTCCGGAGACCCCTGCCTGGCCAACCAAGGGTCACCACCTCGTCTGATGATCAGTATATTGCTATGGCAGGGGTGTCAAACTCGATTGGATTGTGGGCCATTTACTTCAAAATGATCTCTCAAAAGTCACCGCCAATTATTAAAATTCAATAATTAAAAACATATCAATTTCTTTATAAAAAAATTTATTTAAAAAATTTCAATTAATAATTAAAATTAATTATAAACATTCTAAAAACTGTTCAATTGCAATTGAAAGGAAGTGAAAGAAGAATTATGAATGAACCGCACAAAATTAATTCTACCTACCAACCAAGATTTTTATTGATCAACATGCTGACACACGTAAAAATATTTGGAAAATATTCTCTTCTAAACGGCTTTTGAACAAATCCAGTTTACACCTAAAACTTGTCAATGCATCATGCATATATTTTATTAACTTAAACTTATTCCTTATAAAGTTTGTTATTTAATTCAATTCAAATTTGCTGTAATGTTAATTAAGAATGCTAGTTATCACACCCGTGTTTTACCATTAAGAAATGAAACAATCTTTTGTTTCCAGGAACAGTTTTACCTAACTTAAAAGTAAAAACAAATATATTTTTAGGATCTTATGGCAAGACAACAAACAAACTTTTATGTAATGAGGTAGCACATACGATTTGTTGTGGTTTTGTGAACAGAAAAAATTTCTAAAAAGTCTTCAGTGATGTTCATATCACCATCGCACGCCTGAAGAAACAGAATTAGAGTCACGTCTTTGAATACCTGAAATTTTGTTGAAAGCTATTGAAAAACACTGTACAATTGAGGATATTCGAACTGGTCTCACAAATTATCACCTATTGCTGTTATTCTTTCGACCACAATATGTCTTGGTATGAAAAATATCATGAAATGCTTTCATGTATTTAAGACAGACAGTTTTTGCAGCATTTATCATCCATTCCTTAACAAGGAACTGTTGTTAAAAAAACTTGGAATTTTTTGCGAATATGTATCGGCTCTCATTGCTGATTCATTCTGTTTTACATTTTTTTTTTAAGTTAATGCTTTCATACTTTTTGTTATAAAATTTTTTAAATTAAAAACCCAGTATTTTTTGGATCTTGCTGGGATGTCACAGGCCGCCAACAGTCCCTTCAGCAAGTACGAGATTGACATCCTTCGTAAACAAGTTGAATCTTTCTTTCAAACTAGGCACACCTCTGGTCTATATCGTCATGAGCAATTTACTACCAATTGAGTTGAGCATGTGTGTATCTAACAATTTGAGTGTGTATATGGTGTTGTGTGTAAATTAGTGATTGAACTTTGAATACCAGACAGATACCCATGTTAATATTCCTTATGAAACCTCTAACGAAAAATAGCAACACCCTTTCATAGCCCACCAATCTATCTACCTCGCCTAATCAAACACGACAACACTTTTTGTAAAGTATATGAGGGTAGCACAATGCACGCTACACTCCAAGTACATATGTATGAAAAAAAAGAAAAGTTGGGGTGGGGATAAAAAAATTATATCACGATGGCAAACACAAAGTGAATTAGTGCTGCCATCTGTATTTCAAATTGTGAGTGAAGTGTAATGATTGAACATTTGTAACAATGTAAGACTGTTGCTCTCCATCCATGGCGAGACTTTTTAATGAGGAGATAGGCTCGCATTTGCACCTCAAAGTTGGGAACCACCGAAAACCAACTTCGGCCAACCACCACTGTGTGGCACCAGTGGGGTTCGAACCCGGGAACTCGCAATGCGAGTCCGCACTATGACCACTCGATCACCCCAGCAGCAACCAAATTGAATTGATGAGCAACCTCCATAACTGTTACATCCATGGTTGCATCACCACTAGATGAGACAATAGCTGTCAGTACTGTCTGCCAAATTCTCCACATGAAGGGATGGAATGCCTGAGTACCATGTATTTGTGATCCAACCAAACATCCAATCCAGAGGGGCCAGATTAAAGTGGTGTCATTAAGTTTGCTTGTTATACTAGCCATCGCATGTTTGACTTTTTGGAAGCCAGTGTATTATTGATAAAATAGTTTCTTATGGATATGATTCTTTGATTAAATCAACATGCCATGCTTTTCATCATTTTATGAAAAAAGAAAGTACACATAAAGTTCTTACACAGCACAAATTTTCACTGGATATTCTCTGGAACCAATCAGCAAATAATCAGGCAAATGGATAGATACCTCAAATTTGGGCAAAACTAGAGAAAATAAAACAATACTGATTATATTTTGTATGTGCTCTTAATTAATTTTGAACATTAAAATATTCAAAAACTAGCATGAACAAATAAAAAATTGTGTCTCACCATATTTATCGACTTCAAAGCTTTGTGATACAGAGAAGTTCCTCACATTCGCATGGATCTTCCACACTCCATGAGGTGGTTCCTCAGACAGTGGCAAATCAAACTGTACTATTCCTAAGACAGCAAATAATAACAATTTCGTATTTGTTGCATGAAAATTATTATTTTCTTCCAATAGTTGCCAGCCTTTTGAGAGACTTGGCCGTTACCAATGATATCAATATCTATATATATATATGTTTTGAGAGAGAGAGAGAAATTGTCTAATATAATTTTTTTTTCAGACTTTAGACCCTTTTACTCCTGAATGTAATCAAGCTGAGATGAATTCAGAAAATTTTGTGTTGTCACAAGAATCGAACTTAGTTATTGCACACTGGGGGGAAATTTTTCAGGTGCCAAATACAGTCATTCCTCATTATAGCGACCATTCCATTACAGTGACCGATAGGGGATCAGTCCCAAATATTTTCATGTAACAAGTATCCTATATGTCTCACTTTTCATATAATAAGCAATGTTTTTAATATAACAATAGGGAGGATACTTAAAAAAACATTGACTGTACCAAATTTTCAGTGCTCATGGCAATCTGGAACAGTCAAGCCCTGTTCTAGACTAATGTTATTTTACAAAACTCACATCCTATTTCTTAAATATGATATATTTCATCGAGTTATAGAATATACTCATGCACAAGCTAAGTTTTTGTTCCTATACTGGGGGGGGGGCTTAACTTATACACAGGTCAGTTTTCGAGGAGGAAAAATTCAACCCGAGTTCTACAAACACCCCCCTATAGTAGAGGTGCACTAATTCTTGCCCGTAAAGTGGGTTAGATGAAAACAGAGCCATCTTTGCAGCATCATGGGGCTCTTAGACCGTGCAGTATATCAAGATTTCTTACAAGTTGACTCCAATTATGTGTGCTCATACAGAGAGATAGAATTGAAGTTCTGGAGGGAGAGTAATGATTATGTCAATCTATATGCACCCATATATATATATATTGTGTCAACCATACATACACAAAAATATTTGATGTTGCTGAGGGGGGGGGGGGGAGACACTGCCCCTGTATCTCCACCCACGCAATTGCTATACGAGGTTATATAAGTCTTTACATGCACCAAGAAGCCCCTCCCAGGAAGTGTTTTCATTCATTAACCCTTTCCGACTCAGTGTGCCCAGCTGGGAACACCCAAAAATTTCCTTTTCAAACACTGAAAATAAACAATAAATGAAATGAAAATTAGTTTCGGGGTTACTTTGAATCATCTTTACTAACACTAGATTACAGCACCACACAAGCTGATCCATACTTTTAACCAGTGTTTATTTTTTGAAACCCTTACTTTTCACACAAATGGATTCAAATTTCAAATTTTCATTTCTTTTTTTGGGAATAAAAAGGATTTAAGGAAAAAAATGTTCTATGTTATTTTGTTGGCTGTACACTAATCTCTTTATTCTGCATAAGTTTTAACTTGTTATATTCAAAGCTTGCGTAAAATCGAGTCCCGAAGTTATGCGCTGGTTTCAAGTTTTTCGGCATTTTGGTGGTCCTCAAGCAGGAGAGTCAGCTTTTAGATTAGTATATGGGTGATTCTCAAGAAATCAGCTTAAATTGTATCTCTAGCCGTTTACATTGAATACATTTTGACAGACAGAACTTATTTTTTTGTCACTTTCTATTTATGTTTCAGTTTCTGAAAAGTCACCACTCTGTTTCTGTTGTTTTTTTTTCATCAATAGATCTTTAAAATTTGCTTGAACAAATTTTCATTTGTTAAATAAATGTCCTTTTTCTGGCTGTCCTCGGTTCATTTTTCCAATTTTAAAATAACTTTTTCTATCTTTTTAAAACAAAAAAATATATTTATTTGTCTTGAAAACGTGGCAATTTTTGAATAAATTAAAACCAGGCAAAGTTTCTCATTTTTGTGAAAAATATATATTCTTTTTTTCAATATTATATATTTTTAGGACAAGTATACTTTCATGTTTCATCTCTTTTTACAATTTTAAATGTTTTTTTTATCAATAGCTTATAGTCAAATGAAAATTTTTCCCACTTTTTTTTTTTCATTCGTGACATTTGAAAACATAGGTTCAAGTCCTGCTACACCAGAACCTGAACCTATCAAATTTTGTGTTGCAAAGGTTGAGAAGAATATAACCATCACTTAAACCTCCTTTTAAACCAATTAGAATTGAAAATGGATTCACAAATTAGGTTTATTCAGGAAAAACAAGGCGAGTGTCTTTATCAAATGTTCTTCTCCTAGCCATTTATTTTTTTTTGTGAGAAATATTTGAAAATTATTTTCACTTTACCACGTTTCAGTTCAGAGACATCGATTATTTCTGAAAAGCACATGTTTTCAACATGTATTTTTTTTATCAGTGTCACAAAACATGTAAAAATGTCTTTCTCCCGGCATTGGATAACCAAAAGGAAGATTTGATCATAAGTCAGGGGTGACAAAAATTTAAAAAGTCTAGATTTCTTGGTTGCAACATGAAGCTGCAGTAATCTTTCACTTCAAGACTTCACTTTGAGAGAGCTTCTCATGATCTAGCAAAACAAAGACAAAGTAGAAATCTGTTGTCCCCCATAAAATTGACAAAAAGGGGGGGGGGGGACGAGAAGCACATTTAAAAAAAAAGAAATAAAATGTAATTGACAAAAAAACCTGTTCACAGTATCTGTGCCTATCCAAGTTAAAATGAGCTACCAAAATACATAGAACGTGTTGCAATTCTCAAGCATAAATATCAAATCAAGTGTTGCAATCAGACAAAATGCCTCATCAGATTTGCCTATCTCTCAACATGGTTAAACTTAAATTATTTTTTTTCACCATGAATTTTTAACAAATCTCATTGCTGACTGTATTTCATCTATTAGTGGGTAAAGAAGCGTTTCTAAACATTTTTTGATTGATAACGTTTTTGATAAGTTTTTTTTTTCCTTTTTGATCTAGTTTTGTGAGAATGGCCTATACATAGTAATCAAGGGCTTGACAAACATGGGCAGAGATATGGGGGGGGGGGGGGAGTGGACAGATCTAAATGTATATATGAGTTGACATCATCGTCGTGTCCCCCAGCAATAAGGACCGTGCCCCCCCCCCCCAGACTTCCAAGCCTATCTCCGCCTATGTTGACAAATCAAAAATTCACAGAATCCAATATACCAATTACATACAGAAAATTTTGGATGCCAATACAGATTGTATAGTTGCCATGGCGACCTGGTATCTGGGATTTGCAAGCCCTGCAGTAAGATCAACTCAATTTGCTTTTTAACAATAATGGTGCCCCGTTTTCAAGTTATGCAAGAGAAGCAGAAAGAAACATCTCTATCAGATGTGATGGTAAAAAAAAAAAAAAAAGGATGTGGTACATTTCATGAAAAGAAAGCAAAGCGCAAAACAATTACAATATTCTTACACTTAGAAACAATTAAAAGATGTTGGTTTTCAACCTTTAGAAAGGTCTGCTTGCAGCCACTGGGCAACTCTTATCTTCGAAGGATCCTCGACCCACAAATCCCCGACCTAAGAAAAAAGAAAGCATTTATTGTTATGCAATATATATATTTTTTAAGGTTTTGAAACCTTGTGCTACCATTATTCTATGAGTGTAACATCTACCTAGTTCGAGTTTGAATATGCTTCAAAATGAAGCTCGTACAAACTCTTTATACCAGGGGTCGCGACCCAAACTTGAATCATAGGGGCTTCTCAGATGGGCTATACAAATCCACTTACAGCCAGAGAGATTTTTAAGCTATTGGTCATGACTTAAACCTGATTTGAAGGGGGCTTTCAAGATGGGCTGTTCAAATCCACCAGCAGTCAAGGGTTCTTGAGCTATGAGTCATGACCCAATCTTTTTTTCGGAGGGGCATCCAAATGGGTCACACAAATCCACTTACAGCCAGGGATTCTTCTGCTATGGGTCACAGGTTGCACACATCCGCTTATAGATAGGGATTCTTGAGCTATGGGTCACAACCCAAACCTGATTTGCAAGGGCTTCCAAGATTGGATCATACAGCTCCACTTACAGCCACGGATTCTTGAGCTGAGACATGAGTAACGACCCGTATTTGATTCTCTTTCTTTCTCCCAGCAGCTTCCTACACGAGTCATACATATCCATGGAACAGCTACAACATAGTTTCCCAAACTTTTTTAGTCTATTGCCCCCTTCAAAAAATTTTTTCTTCTCTCATTGCCACCCCCCAACCCCATAGAATCCTATACTAAACCCAAAGCTTCTACCGGCCCCTTGGACCATTCCATCACCCCCCAGATGGCAGTATTGCCCACTTTGGAAAACACTTATACACTATTATATACTATATTTCCCTAGTTGACAATTTTTTGCGACTATCTCTGCTCTTCCTAGTTTCGGCCCTGCCCACAGCTCCAGAATCCTTGGCCAGTAGTGGTTTGTACGACCCACCTAGGAATCCAGTGTGAATCAGGCTTTAGTAATGACACATAGCTCAAGAGCTTTTGGAATGTAAGTGGATTTGTACGACCCATCTCGAAAGCTCCTGCGAATCAAGGTTGGTCGTGACTCATAGCTCAAAAACCTGACTGTTAAGTGGATTTGAACGACCCGGTTCGGAAGTTTCAGCGACTCAAGTTTGCGTCACGACCCATAGGTAAAGAACCCCTGAATTACACTAAAGCTGTTAACAAAAACAAAGTCCCATGGGTCGCGAAGCCGATATTGTTGTCGGTCTCGGCTGAAAAAGATCAAGAACCCCAGCTTTATACTAATCTACGAAAACTTACGATATATTTCATGAAATATGCTCTAAAAAAGTTCAAATGCATTCATTTCTATTTCTAAAACTATTATAAATACAATTTGTATTGATAAAGATTAATGTTAACTTTAAAAGCTAAAATAAATGTGCCATAATCTTACCAGTTATATTTGTTAGTAAACAACAAAAACCACAATACAATACAATAATAATTATACAGGGCTCTCGGCTACTATGACCATCCCCTGATCATTAAAAAAAAAAACTGAGAATAGAGATGCCAGGATCATAACAAAAACATCTAGGAAATTAGAAAAAAGAAATTATGCCTATCAATTATACATTAACAGTCAATAATAATAAAAAAAATAATAATAATTGTCAAAATTGAATGATAACAAAAACCATGAATAATACATTGTCGCAGGTGATGACAACAACAAAAGCATAAGAATCATAGCACAGATAATGACAACAATAAAAGTATTGAAACAAAGCAAAGAATAGTAATACTGAAAAATTTATACACATACATATATATATATACACACACACACACACATATATATATAGTGAGTATCGATAGGATGAAACTTGAATACCAACAACTAGACGAAACGGGAACTACGAGTGACGAAACGTTCAAAGAGAGGAATAATAATATTAGGAGGAGTCGACGCAAAATCTCGCCAACAAGAGACCGGAAAATGAAGATTGCGGAAAGTAGCATTACGCACAGAATCATAATGACTGCAATAAAAAAGAAAATGAGAAGCAGTTTCCAAATTGTTACAATGGCTACACAATGGACTATCCGCCCTATTAATGCGATGTAAATACTCAAAAAGAGGAGCCCTGTTACAGAGGAGCTTGTAAAACATATTTTCAAATTTACCGGACGAAAAAAAGGATGAATACAATTTGCAACAATCATAAAATGGACGGAAATCAGGAAGTGTATTTTTAAGTGATTGAGTGAAATATTTTTTATATCGGGATTTAAAAATTGAGATCAGATCTTCTGGGTAGAGGCTGGAAGGGGTTACACGCTGAGAAGAAGCCGCAGTGCGAACGTGACTATCAATAATCTCATTAAAAGTAATGCCAGAGTGACCAGGGACCCAGATAATAGAAATGTGATTAGAAAGAGAGCTTGTGAAAACAAGCTGGTAATAAAGAAGAAAAATGACTGTAGGAGAATGGAATGAGAACGCTCGTGCTGCAGAAATAACAGATTTGGAGTCTGAGATTATGACAATGGGTTGCCGAGAACCAGGAATAAAAAATCGGAGGCCAAGAATGATTGCAAGAGCTTCCCCGGTAAACACAGAAGAGCTAGAATTGATAAACCATGTCTTGACGACGTTAGTTAAGGGACAGAAAGCACCGCAGACAACTTGATTTTTCTTAGAGGCATCCGTGGCGATGATGATGGAAGATGGGTCCAAGGAGTCTAAATAGTGCTGGAACGAAAGTTGCAAAGAACCATGGGGGAAACTTTTCTGAAAATCCAAGTCATCAGTGATGAAAGAAACGTTTTGAAGATGCCAAGGGTAAAAATCAAAAATAGGTTGAAGAGTGCTTGTAAGATTGAAATCAATAGTCTCGGAAAAATTTTCCATTTTCATCCTCAGAGGGGGGGCTAAACGTCTGAAACCTGAGTCCCACAGATTAGAAGGGCCCTGGGAGGGTGACGCCGTTGACCGAATGCAAGCAGAGCCACATCGAGATGAAAGGAGTTCAGTAAGAGTCGGTAATGCCAAAATCATTCTCATTTTGTCAATTCTAGTAGATATAGGTAAACCTAAAATCGAACGCAAAGCAGAGTGATAAATAATATTAATTTTAGAAAGAGATGAGCGAGAGGAATTGAACCAAGCATGTGCACCATAGCATAGAAGACCAGACACCATATTTAAGATAATGGGTTTCGTATACCTGCAAGGAACATTTCGAGAGCGGAATGCGATGGACCGACAAATATTTAAAATAAAAGTGCCTTTAGTTTTAATTGTACTGAGTTGTTTCGCCCAAGTCAGAGATCTATCAAAAAAGACCCCCAGAATTTTTATGAAGGGATCAAAAGGAACAGACACTCCACCAATTGTAAATGTAGGAACATGAAAGGAACGTTTCCTAGTAAAAATTGAAAATTTTGACTTGGGAAGGGAGATAGTGAGACCACTGTCTTCAGCCCATTGCATGGTCTTAGATACAGCGAGAGTAAGAGAAGATTCAGCGGAGGATCCATCCGAACTACTTGCGGCCAGGAAAATATCGTCCGCATACAAGAAGAGATGAATGTTAGGAGGCAAGTATGAAGGTAAATCAATCGTAAATAAAGCGAACAGAAGAGGCGATAAAGAAGAGCCTTGAAGGAGACCAGTAGTAGGAGAAAACGTACTGGACTTCCTGCCTCTCCAGTGAATAAAATGGAGACGGTTGATGAGGTATTCATAAAGCCACGATAGAAATTTCTTATCGAACCCCATTCGTGCTAATTTGTTAATTAGAAGATCATGACGAACCGAATCATACGCTGCTTTCAAGTCTAAGGCAATGAGATACAAGACATGAGAGTTCTTGAAAGCATCCCAGATAGTGGACACAATGTCTCGTAAACATGATTCTGAACCAGTTTTGGGGCGAAACCCATAAAAGCAGGAAGAGAACAAATTAAATTTGAATGAAATCCAATTTAATCTAAAAAGAATGAGGCGTTCGAAAATTTTGTTCACAGTGTTAATCAGAGTGAGAGGTCTAAAAGCGGAATGTTCCGATGGTGAACGGCCAGGTTTTGGAATAAAGACAATTCTGCCTTCCTTAAATGAAGGAGGGATATAATTTGATGACCATAAATCATTGAACGCATGTAGAAATTCCAGACCTTTTTTTGGAAGACTTTTATAGACTCGTAGTGGGATACTGTCTGGACCCGGAGTACTCGATCTACCAGTCCGAAGAGCTCGCAATAATTCTATATTTGTAAACGCCATATCCATATGTTCACCGAATGAATGAGGGGGCCCCACAAAGACATGAGGGGGAACCCTACGACCGCACGGGAAATGATGATCTCGGAAGAGGTCAATTTGATCAAGAGCGTCGGCATAAGAGTTTTGGGCAATGACAAAAAAAAAATGAGAGTTATCAAAAGATTTGTTTGCGACGTATCTATGACGTCTTAGTGTTGAATAAATCTTGGAAGGCGGAGAGAAAGGAAGTATCTCATCTGAAAGAAGTTTGACTCTCAGAGTGCGAAGGTGGCACCGAAATTTAGCAGACAACCGTTTGTATGAGATCCAGTTGTCTTGCGAAGGAGAAAACCTAAAATGACGAAAGGCCAGTTTTTTCTCCTTAAGGAGAAGACGCCCATCTTTATCAAGAGAAATACGAGGGTAACGAGGGCGCCTGGTGATAAAGGAATTATTTTGAACCATTTCAGAAATGGAAGCATAGAGAGTATCAAACGGTGCGTTAGCGGAAACCCTACTTAAATCTTTAAGTAAGGATGCCCAACGAATTTTGTATGAGTAGTAGATATTGGAACTTGACAATGAGGAGAATGAGATCATAGCAGGAAGATGATCACTACCAAATAATGATGACAACGGTGACCAGGATAGTGAACGATGAACCTCAGGCGATGAAAAACACAAATCCAGATAGGATTGCGTGGTAGCACCATAATAGGTAGGGCAAGTAGGAGGAGTAAGGCAAACATTATTGGATAAATACCAGTTATAAAGAGCTCGGCCAGCAGTTGAATCAAAATGCGAATTCCACGCAGAGAAATGGGCATTAAAATCACCAAGAAGAACAAAGTCCCCGGAAATAAAATTGAAAATTTCATTAATAGCTGTGAAAGAGAAAGGAGATGAGGGCCGGTAAGCATTGATGAGGTATAACGGACGATCTGTAAAAAATATTTTGACAATAAGGAGTTCAAACGATGAATCCACTCTTTTCCAAATAAATTGGGAGGGGTAGATTGAACGAACCGCAAGTACAAGACCACCCCCGAAATCGTCAGGTCTATCAGCACGATAGATATGATAACCCGGAAGGAAGAAATTTTTTGATGGCTTCAAAAAAGATTCCTGAAAGCATAAAGCATCATAATCTAACATATAATTATGTATCGCTAAATATTTAGATGAAATACCCCTAACATTCCATGAGATAATCTTGATATTACTGTCAACATTATTCATTATATAGCAAATAGTAAAAAAAAAAAGGTAAGGAAAAAACAAAAATAACCGACTTTAGGGGAGGGGAAAAAAAACAACAAAACAAGTTTGAGCACAATAACAATGAAATCTTTTCACTGAATGCAGAAAGAAAAACAAGGGGGGAAAGAAAACTACGCACATAACAAAGGCAAAAAAGACAAAAAACATCGCTATCTACTTGATAACGATCGGGTGCGGGGGCACTCAAGTTCAGGATTGGGGCTCAGACCCCTTTTTTTGTCTTTTAATTGTTCGGCGTTGCTTCGCTCTTTCCGCGGGCGAAATGGAGAAATCATTACACTCGAATTCACTAGAAACATCGGAGATTAGACCTTTCTCAGATGATAGTGTGTCATTAACGTTTATACCAGAAGGACCGGAGGCCTCCATGTCCACAAGTGCACCGTCTGAAGCTGGCATGCACGTATTTCGGAGTGATGACTGAATTGAGCTCACGATCACCGGTATCAAGGATTTAATTGAGTTGTGGAGAGATTCTTGGAGACTGGCATTTAGCTCCTTGAGAACGATTTCTCTAAGAGCGTTTACCTCTGCATGAACAAGGGATCTGATCTCTTGTTTCAAAGAGTTAATGTCCGACGAAGTTGAAATATTGGCTCGACCAGCATACGACGTATCATTGGATTTGCACCTGGCTCGCGCAATGTTTATGGGGACATAATTTTCAGCTTTGTATTTGAGGACTTTTGCTTCAAAAACAAATGTCGGGCAATTACGGTCAGTGGCAAAGTGAGAAGCTTTGCAGTTTATACAAGAAACAGAGTTTTGACATTGGTCATAGTCATGGTTATCGCCACCACACTTTTTGCAAATTTGATTAGTAGCTCTGCAAAACTTTTTTCTGTGCGAATAGTTAAAACACTTTTGGCATTGTTTTGGTTGATCTATGAAACGGCGTGGATGGAAAATTAGGAACCACAATTTAACCTCACTTGGTATATTTTTACCAAGAATCGTGACTAATACCGTCTGCAAGGGATTATTGTCTTTGATGAAACGACGGACACTGATAACCTGGAGGTTTTCACTTTGGAGCTCATCTGCGATTTCGCAAACCGGAATATCAGTAGGGACATTATTGAGAACAAATTTAGATGAGATGGATTCTGTAAGAAGGAAAGGTTTGACAGGAATATCAAATATATTGACTATCTTCAAAATCTCCTTAGCTATTTGTGGATCACCTGTGGTAATCAGAAGCTCACCGGCACGGGTGAAGCGAATTTCATGAATATTTTTGGGGTTTGAAATTTGGCCACAAATGTATTTCTTCAAATCAATAGGTCTTGTTTTCGGAATAGCTTGCGGACCGGAAAGTTTGAGAGTAAAAAGACACGCTAGTTCGGAATGATCGATGATATCCATGTCGCAAATCGAGGACGACCAAACATTAAAAGGGTTAGGCACCTTACCTGTGCTAGACGAAGCGAAGGTCTCTGACTTGGCAGAATTCATGGTTGTTTGGAACACTTTAATACTATTATCCAGAAAATCTATGAAATTATCCTTGTTCTTGCGAAGGGCATTGTAACCACGTGGGGGAACAGAGCCCTTACCTTGAGTCCGAACTTTATAAGATTTCACTTTAAATCGAAAAAATAATTTACGAAATATCAAAATAAATAATCACCGAACCACTAGAAAAGTATAGAATAATTCAAACACGTTGAAAGGAAAAAACGAGAAAAAAACAAATTTTTTTTTCCGAAAAACGCGAATTAACACTAAGGAACTACCACACGTGCCTTCTCGGCACCAGCAGAAAAAAAAAAAAAAAAAAAAAAAAAAAAAACAACAACAACAACAACAACCAAATTCTACGAAGCTCTTAATTAGGACGGCCATAACCATCGTCGAAAACTATAAATATACGGTGCCATCTATTAAGCCGGGTTTTCCTAGGAGCAGGTTTCCTGTGCCGCGCGCAACGTGATTCGCCCAGCGCGACACGCCGTCCGACAAGCCGGCTTAAGCCGGGTTTTCCTACTAGGAATAGGTTTGTTGCGCAGCGTGAACCGAATTAGACTATTTCGCGCCGACAGAAACGTGTTACATAATCACGCTACGCGTTTGTGTTTTCCTAGCGAGGCGCATCAGATCAGGAAAACCCGGCTTTAGCTAAATTTTGAAATGTAAAGACTAATAAGAAGTCACAAAGCCAGCAATATTAATGTATTAATCGTAATTAAAAAAAAAAAAACCGCTATAATCAAAAAAATCTATCCCCTTCTGACCTGTTTTTAATCCCACAATCGGCCCTCTGGGCTGGGCATGGGGGAAAAAGTCTGATGCTGGTCTAGTCGGACCACTCAGATTTACACTGAGCAGCAGAAGAGGCGCCGACATGAGGTGTGGGGGGGGGGGAGAGGCTGAAAGTTGCTGGTCGTCCCGTATTTATGGGACTCAAGAGCGTATGCAAGAGGGGGGGGGAAGTGCATTGCATTTTTTCAGAAATTATGGGTGTGGGGGGGAGGAGCTTAGCCCCCTTACAAAATTTATTGGAGGGGTTCAAATTGCTTCAGCTCCGTGGGTTCTGGCACCTATGCCGAGCAGGGCCTTCTCGATCTATGCATAAGCTTGTTGACCAGGTATGGTCAGCAGGACCTGTTTCTCGTATGGGCAAACGGAGCACGTGCTTAGGGTCCACAAATTTTCAGGGCCAAGAAATTGGCTGCCTTCTGTGTTATTAGCACGAGACCATGATGAGACATAGACACCTGCATATGCTACTATTCCACTCCCCATACCGCAGCAGGGCCTCTTCTATGGTGAATTTATGGTGTGGGAAAAAATTGTAAGAGTCGTTCCGGGCCGCCGGGCTGGAGTCCTTCTCCCCTTGTGGAAGTCATGACATATGCCTCTGCCTAGGAGAACAATTTATATGGATGGGGGGAAGCCGAAAATTCACACTTGCCAAGGGCCTGAGCTTATGAGCAACAGGCCCCGACGGAGCCATACGCAGGAAGGCGTAGGGGACTCGCGTCATCCCTCCCCTCTAGACGACAAAAAGTATTTTAAAAATATTACGAAAATTTTAATATTTAAAATTTTTATATTTCTGAGAAAGAATTAAAATATGTAATTTAAATGCTTCCTGTAGGGTGGCAATTCCAAATTTCTTGGTAAGAAAATTTTTGTGCCCCCCCTCTCTTTTGTACGCCCCTGGACCCTGATGGTTGGGTGAATGGACCCTCTTGGTGAATGAGGCGGGGGGGGGGGACTTTGATGACTTTGTTTCGCAATTAACATCAGTTGCATCAGGGTTGTGGAGGAAGTTAGTGCATTGCTCTGCCCGGGGGGGGGGGTTGTCACATAATTCTGTTGAGTTGACCCTAATACCAGGTAGGTATACCTTTTGTGTAAACCACGGAGGATTATACTTTGAATACAAAATTGAATTTCTTAAATGCGGATAATAGTGCCATTATCGCTGCTTGTTTTTTTTTTTACCCATTGGAAAGGGGTCCCATTTCCACACGGTCGCGTAGGGAAAATGTCCGAGATCCGATGGTTTTAGGGTCCCAAGATTTAAATAACATACGTTCAGTGACTAGCCAAACACGTTTGATCCTATAGTCGTCTCTCTCTTTCTTTCTCTCTCAAGATCCTTTAATTCCTACTTTGACCAGGCCATGAGACCCACATCCTGGATCAGGGCTCTTTGGCTGGGGTTTTTGGCGTTCACCCAAGCTAGACTTTTCACTGGCCCTTCTAGAGTGAATTTATAACATGAAAGAACAAAGAAATTATGGCAATTGTCCCGGGCCCCCCAGTGCTGGAGCCCGGTCAGTTTCACCTTGTGGGAGAGGATAGATAACCCCAGGGCTCTCTCATGTCTAAGTCGGGCCCCTGGAGTTTGGAATGGGATGGAACTGGTTCTTTCATCAAATTTTTCCGATGAAATTTTAATACCGTATCTGTGTTTCAAACTGTCACTTAGCTGAATCCGATAGTTCTCCGTTCAGGCAGAATAATTTCGCCAGCAATCATGTACCAAACTTAACTTATAAGAATTTCTTAGGGATCCACGAACGGAAACTAAACTAAAACAAAATTGATGAAGTTTTTTGTGGATGGAAAGTTGCTTTTAAAGATAACTGCATTTGCATGCTTAACATATGCTTAAGCAAAAACGTCCCTGTAGACAAAATTTCGAACTTACTTTTTATGGGAAAAACAATCCTTATTGATGACGAATTTTTGTTCCAAACAGCATATTCGAGCTACAATTTGTTCAATATTTATGAATTTTTATTTAAAAAGTTTTGTTGTTTGTGATTTATATCCTATATGAATTTGATATATTCTTACCGTTGATCCACTCAGTGGGATCAGCTGGTTGTCCAACGGCATGACCCGAAATCTTACTGAAATTAAAGAAGCAAAACCAAGTTACAAAGCTTTATATATCTGAATGTATTTTAAATGAATATTCTATCTATGTATATAAAATTGATTTTCTATCTATGTGTCTATGTGTGCATGCATGTATGTTCTCTGTACAAATCTGCAATTTTGGACCGATCGTCGCAAAGTTTTTCATATGTACGAAACAGGACCTGACTTGAGAACGGTAGACCACTTTTAAAAGTTCGTCAGAACTGAGCAAATTCCCGAAATGGACAAAAAACTGTCGGATAATAATGGTTTCTGGGCCTCAATAATGACTTTTGGAATGTGTTACCGTGGTTCCCAAACAATGCGTTTCAGACATGTAGGCCTACAGTTTTTTGCTTTACAATAGTTTGTTACTTCTTCAATGTTGCCAGTATATGTATAATAATTTATTCTTTTATAATGTTTTGTCACGTTTTCTATCCTCCCAACAATTGAAGAAAACCTGGGCAGCCCCGGGTATTATAGCTAGTATTGGCTTTCACAATGTTTACTTTGGTTACTCTGTGGTTTCCAAACGATGCGTTTCAGACATATTTACTCCTTTACAATGGTTTGTTGGTTTCTTACGTTATTATTGCAACCAGTTTATACCTTCACGACGATTGGTTTGTTATGCGGTCACAGATCACACAGTACATGCGAAACAATACAGTTTTTGTATTGCTTTACCTGTCTGTCCTGGTTTGTAAATTGGTTTGTCCGTCTGAATGAACGTCATAACCGACGAGCGTCTGAGACGAACTTCTTTCTTCTGGTCGATCTGGTATCCTCCAGGTACGTTGAATGTTCCAGAGACGTGTATCTGAGCCTTAGTGTACGGAACATCTGGTATAATCATCCTTACCCATTTGTTGTGTCCTTCAACGATCAAAAAGAATTAATTGAGAGTAAACAAGAACGAAAAACAATTCCAAGGAAAGGGTACGCAATAAGCACAAAGAAATGGATGCAACAAAGGCTAGCAAATCAAAGGGTGTTTTAATTTTTAGGTGAAGTAGGATCCCAATTATCCAAACCTCGATTAACCGAGTTGCTGGTTTTGAGAGATACTTTTCATAAATTCATTTTGAAATTAGCTGCAGTAAAATGAAGTGCTAAATGCCTAAAGTCGTGCAGGGCCGCAACTGAAAGAAGGGCAAGAAGATTGGAAGGGTACGGGAGGTCTGGTGCTCCAGGCACTAGAACAACAAGGGCACAGAGTTTCCTCTTTTCCCGTTAAAAATTGTGGATAGTGGGGCGTCAAGATGGATATAGTCACGGGCGACAAAAAGTTTTCGTTTCTAGGCGCGGTCCTGAAGTCGCGACGAACTCATTCACAGAATGACACGGCGAGTCAAAGAGCTTCACGGGTTGTGAAGGTTTCACTCTTAGAAGGGGCGATATCGCTCTTTAGGAAAGGCGGTGGAACGATCAGAAGGGGGACGGTAGAAGCTATATATGGATGATAATATATTTTGGGTTGGTTTTACATCAAAGGTACCGATAGCAATTTAATTTTTCCGAGGAGGTCGATTTGAAAATAAGTTTGGAACACTCACTTGACTAGAAAAATATCTTAAGCCGGGTTTTCCTAGGAGCAGGTTATTTGCGCCACGTGCAGAGTAAAAACGCTGATTGGTTAGAAAAACCTGAATTTCAGGTTTTTAACCAATCCCTCCTTCACGCTGCATACGGCGCAGAAATTCTACTCCTAGGAAAACCCGGATTAAGTCTGCTGCTCGCGAGTACCGTAACTCTCCCTGAAGACTTTAAAAGTGCTCGATGACAGAAGACGTTGAAAGACTAATTTTTAAAGCACCGTGTGTAATCCTTGAAATGTGATAAATTATAAATACGTTGCAGTGCATTTCATGTAACTTTACCATATTCATTTGATCATTGAACTTATTACATTACACTCCCCCCCCCCCCGAAATTTTAAGACCCGATCATTCATTTTTTTTCATTAAAGATGATGCAGGGTATATTCATCTTCACGTACAATTTTTTCCAGAATTTTATTGCTAAATTTCATGCAATAAATGTCACTTTACCCGGAGGAACTTTCTCCTGGAAGCCATCTTAAAAAATTAAAAACCCTGAAGGTTCGACTTCAGGGCTGCTCTCTGATGAAAGCTCCCCTAAAGTTCATATCACCACATTTCTAACTCAAAGGATTGTGTAAGTTTTAAGTCAGGGCTTAACTCCCTGAAGTCAATAGAAAAAATTCTACAGTGAGAAAAATTAACCCAAACATTTGTGGTACCCAGGGTTAAGGGACACTCCGAATAAGGGATACCTCTATTTAAGGTACGGATGTCCTGATCCGTTTCTTTTTGAATAAGAACTAATTTGCCTCTTAATAGCGGACTCCTCTAATTTAAGGGACTAATTGTTTGATCCCATGGTTGTCATTTAGAGGTTTCACTGTATGCGTATTGACATTATCATATCATCGGGCTCCCTTTCCCCTCAGACCAAAGCTGAGTTAAAGCATAGCCCACTAAACAATTAAGGCCCTCCAACTCAGAGCGTCACGTGACCTGACCCAGTGTCATTTTACCCGTCCCAGTGTCCGGTAGCTGCTTGTGGGAAGGAAGAAGACATTCGCCATGTATAGTAGTACTAAATAGATAGCTTCAGCGTGATTTTTTCCTTCGTTTTTTGTCTAGTCGGCCGTGGTTAAAGCCTCTTAAATCACTTTGTCTCAAACCTTCAACCATGGGGGCATAAGAAAAAATGTGGAACTTATTTTTGGTGAACCCGATTACGTTTTTTTTGGTCGGCGAAGTTTTTTTTTTTGCCTTTTCAACTCGGATTCAGCCCAAGAGCCACCCGTGTCTTCAAGTCTATATCCGCTTATGCTGCTGAAATTTAACTATAAAATGATCATTATCGATACACAATTATTGCATCTTTCAAAAACTACTTATTCATGTTCATTGAATTATCATCTAGGGGCAGCCAAGTTAGGCCGAACACATAGGCACGCGACCACGAGGTACGGGAGTGCATAATAGAGACGAGTGACGAAGACAATTGTACTGTTTTGCTCTACACCTCACATACTCATGGAGGAAAGAATACAGTTATTCTTTCCTCCATGTCACATACTCGAGCAGCGAGACAAAGAAGAAAAAGAGGCCACTCAACGAGGTGCGCAACTTGAACAATCCGGTTTGTTTTTACCACGAGCCCTGAGGATTTTCGACATCTGCTGAGAAAG